>NW_015090926.1:5145501-5176370 GCF_001431845.1 Calidris pugnax
CCCCCCTTCCCCCACCAATGTCCCCATGTCACCCAGTTTGTCCCCCGGCACCAGGTGGGGGCCCGGAGGGGTCAGGGAGCCCCGGTTCAACCCCGGACTCGGATGGGGGCGCGGAGCCGGAGGCGGTGCAGGCAGCGCTGCGGGATTTCCTGCGTGAGCTGCAGGACGCGCAGCGGGAGAGGGTACGTTCCCCTTCCCTTCCCTCCTTCCCTCCTTCCCTCCTTCCCTCCTTCCCTCCTTCCCTCCTTCCCTCCTTCCCTCCTTCCCTCCTTCCCTCCTTCCCTCCTTCCCTCCTTCCCTCCTTCCCTCCTTCCCTCCTTCCCTCCTTCCCTCCTTCCCTCCTTCCCTCCTTCCCTCCTTCCCTCCTTCCCTCCTTCCCTCCTTCCCTCCTTCCCTCCTTCCCTCCTTCCCTCCTTCCCTCCTTCCCTTTCCTTCCTTTCCTTCCTTCTTTCTTTTTTCCTTTCTTCCCTCTTTTTTCCCCGCCTTTTCCCTCTTTTGCCCTTTTTGGTTTTGCCCTTTTCAGTTTTGTCCCTTTGGTGGTTTGGGTTTTTTCCTTTTTTTTTTTTCTTCTTTTTTCTTTCTTTTTTTCTTATTCTGTCTGCCTCCCCCCCTTTCCCGCCCCCCCCTCAAGAATTATGATTTTTAATTTTACATTTTGTCCTTTCTGTTACACAATAATCTTTCCATCTTGAAGTCCCTTTGCCTATGATTCAGCACTTGAATATTATTGAATCTCATACAAAACCACATTTAATATAGAAAGTAGGCTATGCCATCACATTTTAAGGAAAACATCACCATAGAGTATTGCTTGATATTTAGTGGGACAATATTTGGTCCAATCTTTGTACTTGCTTGGGCTTTCAGCTATTAAAAGTGGTCACTGATCTGGTAAGGGAGCATTTATTATTTTTTACCTTGTTTTTTTTTTTAATGCATCTTAAAAGTATTTATATCTCTGCATTAAATTTTGTTGCTTTGCAAGAAATTTATTTTTTCCTAAATAAATTTATTTTACAAATTGTTACCATGCTTTTCTTTCTGTCACTGATTAATACCTTTAACTAAATTGGTCAGTAAATCCATTTATTTAAATAAAGATGAGTTTGATTTTACAGTTGTGGGTAAGGCTTAACTTCTACAGGTTTCTTTCACTGAATATGTAGATTTATATATAATGCATGAGTTCTATTGCTTATGCCTTCTCATAGTTTGAAATAATTAAAAGAAACAAGTGTTTTTACTGGAACTAAGTATTCAGTAACTACAATAATCTGAATCACAATTGTGGAGTACAGATATGGTTGATCATGTGCCTTTTCCCAAGCTGGCATGTCTTCAATGAAATTTCTGTATTAGTTGTAATATGCTTGCTTATTAAACAAATACAAAATTGTTAAAAGAAAATTAATGGCATTTCAGAATTAATTACTTGAAAGTTAGGAAATAGTAGAATGAGTATTAACTATGGAAACTTAGTTAGCCTGACTGAGTGCTATATTTTATTTGCCACAGGACCTCCTACTTCATTCAGTGTGAGTAGTGGATACTGTTCTTTTAATGATTTCATGTTCAAACTATGCTCTGTGGGCAATGTTAATAACCTGCTCTTGAAATTGCTGTGGTATTTATCCCTATGATTTCAATGTTAATTAATTATTTTCACAGCATGACTTTGAGGTGAGGGAATAACAGTAATCCTATTTTGCAGAGATATCAGAATTGGCCACAGCATTTATCTACCAAGGTTGAAGCGCTAGGACCAGAGTTTGACTATACCACTTCTACAAGTGCTTGAATGCAAATCAGAGTCTGCATATATTTGGCTTACAATCCTATTTCAAGAGCCCTCTGATCTCTTTCCTCTTCTTCTCTCCTTCCAAAATACTCAGGGTGCCTCCTGCCCCTAGCACTCACTCTGAGTGGTCTCTGGCTTGTGCTGTCTCCTTGAGAGATGGAAAGAGTGCCAGTCAGCCCATGCCAAACCCTACAATGTATGAAGCCATCAGTCTTTTAACACATGACAGTATTTCAGTGCATGCCATAACCCTGTGAATTTGGATGTGTTCTGTACCAGCATAGCCACAGGATCTTGATTACGTTTCCCAGGAAATAAGGTGGTGCTCGCTGGAATGAACCCTAGGGCCAAGGGAAGAGCAGGATCTAGCTTTCCAGGGCAGCATTCAGTTATTTAATCAGAGCTCAGCCTTCCTCTTGCCCCATTCTCACACAAAATGTTCTGCTTCATTTGTTCCATTGTTCTATGAAACCAGGACACACCAAATGACATAGTAGAAAAGGTTAGTGAATAAATAACATGTTTTGTCTGTCCTAATACTATGGGACCTGATTAAGGTGGAAGCAACTTGATGGTTGTATTTCCAAGTTCTATTAGTGCTTACCTTGGCAAAACCAATAATATTCTCTCAATAATGATACCATTATTTCAATATTTTTGCTGTGATGATGGAAATTGCCTCCTGTGACAACTTTGAGATGAAAAAGATAGCTGCTGGAAGCTGTTTCTCTGTCTGATGATATTTTGGTTCTAACCTAACTGCTGGCTAACACAACTTCAGACTATCATAAACTCTGGTAGCTTGATCATTCAATTGGTTTTCTTTCAGAGGCAGATAGTCTATATCTGTATCTATACTATATGAGCTATATTCTGTTGGACTTGGACAAAAGATATCCTGCCTTGTACTAGGCTGCTAAGAGAAAACAACAGCAAAACCCACCCAACCAAAAAAAAAAAAAGCCAAAAACAAACAAAAAAAACCCCCACAACGAACCAAACCAACAAAAAAACCCTGAAACAAAAAACAAACCAAAACCCAACCAACCAAACAAAAAAAGATAAAAAAATATGCAGGCAACTAACAAGGCAGTTCAGAAAACATTTTACAATATTTTGGGGATGTGAAACTTACATTTACATACATAAAATGAAGTGTGCAGGGACTGATATTCATTTTTTTTTAAATGTCATGTAAAATGTCATAAATTATTACTCTTTTCAGATTTCTCAGTAGTAAGCTGGTATTCTTGAAGAAGCTTTTATTAAAAGTCTTTGCCCCGTAACATAACATTGCGGTCTTTAATTTCTTTATCAAGAAATCATTTCAGAGGGATTTGGACTGAATGGCAATAAAATTAAAAGTCTTTTAAAAATATATTTTTTAATTTCTTTTCAAATGCATGGTACATCACCTCTGCAGGGGATCACTCTCATAGTTGCTGCATTTGTTTCTTTGTTGTCTTTACCTCAAAGGAAAGTTCATTACAAGCCCCTTGCATTCTATAAGCATTGAAATCACTGGTATAATTTTTAACTTGTGAAGGTGTGAGAATCAGCAAGGAAATTAAAAAATAGGCAGAAAATTGTTACATTGTACTTATTTTAGCATAAGAATGGAATCAAGCTTGAGCACAGATTGAGAGATTGTAATCAGCTTTACAAACAAGAAAACTTTACATAACTCTAAAATGGGTATTGGCATAAAAATGGTGTCAATGTTTAATTTGGGGGAGGAATGCAGTTTCCTGGTAGAATCGTAGAACAGTAGAATGGTTTGAGTTGGAAGGGACCTTAAAGATCATCAAGTTCCAACCCCCTGCCATGGGCAGGGACACCTCCACTAGAGCAGGTTGCTCAAAGCATCTTTACTCAGTTTAAACAATTCTTTCCTACATCATAAATCTGCAAATAAAGATGGTCTTACCTGCCTTGTTTTGGAAACTGAAAGCCTAGTGACAGCTTCAAAAGTGAGTTTTCTTTCTATAAGGCAATGTGTAGCAAGTTGAGTTTAAGATAATCACCCAAACTCTTACAGCAGCATTTTTCCCCCATTTATGTTAGATTTTGTACACCTAAACTCAAACAGAAAGAAGGAAACATTTGTCAAAATCTTCAGAGAGCTTTCTGGTCCAGCAAAGTCAGGTAGCTCTCTTTTTACCAGAATACAAGGAGTCACAAGGTTTCTGTTTTCATTTTGGATCCAATTTGCTGTGTAGAAAAAAAAATTAAGACACCATACATTCATATAAGCATACATATGTCTGTGTATGCAATTTCATATACAGACATGTACAGATATGCATAGCAATATAGCTTTGAAGCTTCAGAGCTGATCTGGAAATAGGAAAAAATGCTGCACGCTGCTGAGTTGAAAGTGCAGAAAAGGGGTAGGTCATGGAAAATGATGACACTCCAGTATCTTCCACAGGTACTTAGAACCAGTCTAGATATGACTTTAAACAGGGACATGAGATTTTGCTATGCATGAAGAAGTTTGTTTTGGAGTACTAGCATTTTAGTTGTTATTTTATGAATACCTAAAATGTTAATGCTATAAATATGGAGTATGTTCCTCACGAATAAGGGTAATCCTTTATTTGATGTTACAGGTTTGCTTATCTTTTTACATTTTCTATTGTCATAGTTTCCTGCAGTGTCCACAGCAGGACTGGTAATTGTTTTTTTCTATTGATTCTAGCTGTACTACATTTTTACAGTAGCATCATCCGTTTATTTTTAATGTAACTCCTGCACATAAACAATCTGTTTTGCAGGTAGTAGGGTGAAGTTAGAGTGGTTATTGCTGGAAGTGAATACTAAGACCTGTACAAAGTATATGCAAATACATATTGTATCAGATGCTCCCTGTCCTTTATTTGGATGAAAAGACACCATGTCGAGAGGGATTCTGATCTGAAGGTAGTAAATGAGAATATAGTACTGACATTACTCAATAAGGCTGCCCTGTGAGTTGAATATAAAGCTCTAGAGCAAGTTTTTTCATGCCAGATTATTTTACTTGCCCCTTTTCCATTTATATTTCTTGATTTTAGCTGTTTTACTGACTCTCTATGCTTAGAGAGGCCTGGGCTGACTGTGAGACTGTTCCAATTGTTTTTGGCTGACATATAGTCCTTCTGGGCATGGTCCTTAACACTCATCTAAGGCCTATCTGACTTGATTCAGCCAGGTTTGATAAATGAGGGAGCAAGTTTAGGTCCATTTTGAAATAACAAGTATACTCCAGTGTTCTGACTCTGTTGATAACTTGAGCCCAGGCTGAAAGACCGTTTCATTTTAGTCTTGCCTGTTATCTGTGTGGGTAGTGTGCTATCTGTTGACTCCACTAAGCTCTGTGCTTATCAGCTTTTGAAAACTTAACATGTCGCTAGTATTTCATTGTTCTGTAGAAGAAGGAGGACAAGAATTTTCATTTCTGTCCTCCACAGAATACAGGGCTATATTTCTTTCTTTACAGAATACCTGAAGCCTGCAAAATGTGGGCATCAGGAATGCAGGACATGTTCCCTTAGTTTTACAGTGAAAAGAAGAACTGGCAAACCACATAACCCAGAGTAGGCTGGGTGCTGCAAATGTGTGCTTTTCTTTGCATTCTTGGCAATTGTGGGCTGCATGGTCCAACCTGGTGTTTCTCCACTCTAAGATTATGTCACATTAGAGAGCGAATTGCTAAATAGAGGACAAGTGCAGGCATCAGAGTGAAGGGATGTGATGTTTAAAGCCTTTTTTATATTTGAACAGTATAGAAAGCAGCCTTACAAATTCTTACCCTGGACCCACTTTTTATGAGGACCAAGTCTAAGACGTCATCCCAAACTGAACAGCCAATGGCATGTAATCAATGCCACCATCTAATGAATGAAATTAATTAGATTAATCTAATCAGTGAAATTCACAGTAACAAATCCCAAGTACCAAAGCAGAAGAGACACTCAAAACTAGAAAAGAAACTCAAATATGAAACTGCAAAATTATTAGCCAGAGGGTGCCACTGTGTAGTTTCATGAAGCCTCAGTGCCAGAACAGAAACAAAACTGTATTCATGAACCTTAAAAAGAGCTTTAGGATGATCATGGAGCAATATATTTTTGAGTCTGGTTTCTATTCTAGTCAAATGGTTTGAAATGATAACAAGAAAGAGGAGAATTCATTGCAATTAAGGAGGATCAAGATACTGTACTGCTCCTATATTAAATCAAATTTTAACATACACATCACTAAAGACAGCTAAGAAAAAACTTACCTTTCGTAGGATAAAAAGACGATCTTCTTATGTGCTAACAACCCATTAGGAGTCATTATAAAGCTGGAAATGTACAGTCAGTTTTCACAAAAGGATGTTCCCTAGGGGCTGTCCCACCTGTCTCTGACATTTCAATCCACACTTTAAAGCGAGTAAGATCTTTGAAGGAGGTTGAAAGTGAGCCAAGTACAGTGAGCTGGCCTCGGCTGGCAGCCTCTCCAGGCCCCTGCTCTGTGAGCAAGGGGAAGAAGAGCAAAACAGGATTGAAGAAACACGTGAGTCAACATAAAGGCAGGGAGATCATTTATCAGGTACTGTAGAGGGCAGAATGGGCTTGACTTTAAATATGAATCACATGTTTAGTTGCTGGCTGGAGTACTGGGAAACAAAAGCATAAAAACACACGGGGAGAAGAACACCTCCCATATTCGCAGGGTCTGTTTCACCCCAGACTCCTCTCCTCGCCCCTGTCAGTGCCACAGGTTGTACATCCAGTCCCTTCAGTCAGGCTGTGAGTGGCACTGGGTGTTTGGCATCAGGATGTGGCCCTTTCTCTCTGCTGCTCCTTGCGTCTCGCAGTTTTCTTCTGCACCATTCCTCTGGAAGGTGCCGTCCTCTCGGGGGAAGCTGCTGCTCCGCCATGAACCACCTCCTCCTCCACTGACCATAGTGCCTTTGTTTCCCACTCCTATGTTGCTTCCTCCTCCTATCTTTCTCCAGCGTGTTTTGTCCTTCCTTAAATGTGTTTTCCATAGAGACAGCACCACCTTGTCCACAGAACTCAGCCGTCCCCCTTGGTGGGCGGGTTGGACCCAGCTGGAACCATCTGTGTCCAGCTCACAGAGGCCACCCAGCAGCCACCTGCTGCCTACACCTCAGTATGGGCACCCATTGCGGGGACTAAGCTGGCTGCCCCTTCAAAATTATCCAGAATAGGCAAACCAGAATTCTCTACACATAGTTGCAGCTGCCAGCTGACTACAGGATAGCACGGTACATGAAAAGCAGGGTTGATAAACGCACAATGATGAACGTCAGGAAAAGCACCCTGGGTGCTGGTTTGACAGTGAAGAACTCCACACTAAAGGGCATTTTTGCCATCCAGGAATGAGCTCAATGCTCAATCCAAACCCCCAGGAAATGTTAGGGAAAAACAAAGAATAAACCAGAAAATATCAATATTGTACTGTCACACCTCGAACACCATACGCAGGGAGGCCTTGTAAACCTATTTCAAAATACTGAAGTTCAAAAATACAGGGAGAGGTAACAAGGATGACTGAAGTTACGGCATGATTTCTGCAGGAAAAGAAACTAATTAGGCTAGGACTCTTCAACCTAGAAAAGCAAAGACAAAAGCGAGAGATGACAGATCTCTGCAAAATCAGCTATGGTAAGGAAAAGGTGACTCCTCTTAGCACAAAAAGCTGGCAGACATCCACTGAAATGAGCAGGCAGCAGTTTTTTCTGGGGTTTTTTTAAGGGGAAATGCTTTTTCAGAGTGTCCTTAATATTAAACTATGGAATTAATTTCCACAGAAGGTTGTAGAGGCCAGAAGTGTAAAAGATTAGACAAATTAATGGAAGATAAGTCCATGGGGACTATTAAATGTAATCACCTGACTCAAGATGTCATGAAACCACCAGTTCCTGGGAAGGCAAGCCAGCAGATGCATTACAGAGAGCAGGCATTGGCCTCAGAGAGCAGGCATTGCAAGACACTGCTGAAGGCATGTTAGTGGCTGATGGTCTGAACCAATACAACAAGTCCTTAAACTCAAACAGGGAACAGCCTGACCTGGCCTAATTCCATTGATGTATATGTGCGCTAAAGAAAATGGTCTTTCAGTTTTACCTGCTTTTGTCTATCTGTCTCCTGTTCATAAATTGTAGGCTTTAGCTGTACATTTTCTTTTCATTACTTCCTCTCACCCCGCCCCCCCCAAAAAATGCAAGAGAGGCCAGTATTAAAAGAATATTTAAGTACCAGCTCTACAGCTGCTTGTTTCTTACCAACAAAACCTTATTATGGATGAATGCTCAGAGGATATGGGCAAGGGTGACATGTCCATGTAGCTTAGAGAGTAATGCACAGTGTGACTGACCACAGCTGTTGTAAAGAAGCTGACTTTGTCACAACACAAATGAGACCGGAGGGTGGTCTTTGTTTCAAATCGGCAGTACTGTGGATCAGCTGGCGATGGAAATGTTTCTCCCTGGATTCATCAAGACGGTGTGGAAGTCACACTGTTTCAGCCAGACCAGCATGAGTGGAGTGAATATATGGCTCAGACCAACATAGAGTATAAAAATCAAGCAACTAGCAAAAACGTTTTGAAGAGAACGATGGACTTGGGCTGGCTTCAACACATATATGCCTTTCCAGTGACTAGGAAGGCCCAGCATCACGACGGTGAGCATGTTATGGAGACTAGTAATGGGAATGACATTGGTTCTGTGACTGAACTGTGTATTGCAATTGCTATATTTTGCTAAATGTAACTTATCTTTGTATTGTGTTTTCAGCATATTTTGTACCATTTTGCTAAATCATAAACACCATGTAACATCAACAATACTTAAATAAGTAAATTTTTAAATTTAAAGTAAATTTAAAGTAAATTTAAAGTAAATTTAAAGTAAATTTAAAAGATATCCCTCCACACATGGAGTATCTAAAAGACCTTGGTCGGAGAGTACAGGATTCTGACACTACTGTAAATCAGCACATTTCTTTGAAGTCACACAATTCATGAAACTGTACTAAGGAGCCAGCCGTACCTGAGGAATATTTCAAAACTTTTGTTTGCTTCTCTGCAAATGATTTGTCATGGCACTTTTTAGTTCCAGTTTGGATGTGTTTGTAGATACAGTATTGACTGCAATGGTAGGCTTCGGTTTATTTTTCAGTATACAGTCTGATGGTTGATGAATGTATATTGTATAAACAAGATAGCAAAAAGGAATTTAAAACTTTTCTGCACATTCATTTTATCATTTATGGCACAAATGACGCTCAGCTCACCCTATCTGCTTTGGACTTCCCTTTCCTTCTTTTTGATTTCATACATTTTATCTCTCTAGATATCACTCAGCATAATGAGTTTTTCAATCATGTCCATTCACATAGCTGCACTCCAGACACTCATACCTTACTCTTAATAAATCCCAAATATACCCACCCTATTTTATGAATAATGAACTGCTGAGCTCTCTGATAATCTTAGCATGTGTTGAAATCACATTCTTTCTAACATGTAGTATTTTTCTCTGGCAATTAGATGTATGTTGGCGTCTTTTGGATTCCCAGCTTTCATTTCCACAAGTTAATGTTGAACCAGTAATTAAACTGAGAATGTATACCTTTAATTTTAACTTTCCGTTGACTAAACAAGTTTATGAAGCCACATAAGTTGAAAACACCTGCCATTTTCTTACATTATTTACTTTCGCATAGCCCAACTAGAGTGCAGTTACTGCTGAACGTGTGAACTGACTCAGCTGTTGTATTCACTTGGCTGCTAATACACTGTTTCTGTTGAAATATGCTAGGGTTATCATTATTAAATATACCATTTCAGCGCAATGACCAATCTGCTTAAATTTTGGTAGCAGTAACACATAGAGTTATGACAACAGTGAAATGCAAATTTTTATTTACAATTCAACGTCGCATTCTCTCAACTGTAATGGTTGCCAGAGATACTAACTTCATCATGAGAGAAAGTGTGGGTGTATATAATGTTCATGTAATAGAACAAAAGTCCTTTTAAAGTACATAAAACACATATTCTTTCAGTCATTTGTTGTTTGTCTTGTAACTGTCAGACTTTCAGTCAGTTCATGGCAGACACAAATAGTAAGAATAAAAGTGTGATGCTGAGGTTATCACCTATGTTCTTGTTAAACTGTTTCCTTACCTTTGCGTTAACTTTAACAATGCAAGCTGTATAGCTAAGTTACTTAAATATACAGCAATGTGCACATAAATTTTTCTGTTTGGATTACAATACCATTTCTTCCAGCTCTACAACAAATTGGAAACTATTTATTGAAACTGGTCTTCGGATTAAATTTTTCTATGTTAACAGAGCATACAAAGCCAGTATGTGATTTCTCCCAAAATTACTTACCCTGTTTCATCCTGGAACAAACTGGAAACATCCATCCAACCTTGTAGGGGCAGTGCTTTTCTGAGGCAAGTCCTGACATCAGATGCACTGCTGTTACAGCTCTGGCATCCTCGTTGTGGCAATTTACATCACATTTTCCCATTAAATTTGCCATGGTTGTGCTCTTCACTCTTGGCATTGATGACTGACATTTTTAATAGATAAAATTGTTGGTTTGAGCTTGAAAGGCTTTTTTTAAGTTGATAATTGATCTCATAATTATAGCTGTTCAGTTCATACCATCATCAATTTTATGGCTTAGGCCCAGTTTAAAACCATTAAGCTCCTAGACCATAAGTAATTTTTCTGCTTTGGAAATTAATACTGATTTATTTGAGAAAAGGCCATCTTACCTTCGTAACTCCATTATGATTTTATTCTTTTTTCTTGGTTTTTCGTCTCTTATTTCTCTACATTCATTCACTCCAAAAAGCTTGACATTATAGTCCTTCATATTTTCTTTCTGCCTGCATGTTTTCTGTTTCTGTAGACACTGGTTTTGTGTTCCAGAAATGTATTTGTGGAGTCTGCTTCTTCTTTAGCAACTGATTCCTCAAAGACCTTTTGTTTTTAAGGCTCATCAGTCCAGCAAATTCAGTGCCAATCTTTTTTTTTTTATTATTTCTCTGTAGTTTAATTTTTCTTAAGACAGGCTTTTGTGCTTTCACTCAATCTCCTACCTGGGGAATCAGTGAAATTCTATGTTTTTCTCTCTCCTGCCCCTACCAGCTTGTCATTTGCATGCATTTTCCAACCCTTATTTTTGAAAGTATATTTTGATTATTTGGAAATATCATTTGTATGATTTCTGAACAGCATGTTGGTGTTTTTTTTTTTTCAAATAACAAACCGTAATATTCTAGCTTGAGACAATATAATGTTTTCAATCAAAAATTTTTTGATCCCTGAAAGGATTTTCAGTTACTTGGATTCCCTTATGAAAACTATTTGCCACTGGAAAAATATTAGCTCTCTGGCAAAGAAATTACCACTTCATTTTTGGCCAAACACTGGAGAAAATTACTCTGCCATTGAAAGTACCTGTGAATTATCTTTATATACATTAAATATGTATTTTTTAAAAAAACTGGACTACCTCTTTCATGAAATAACAGAAACAGACTTTCAGTCTGTATCACATTCACTGAGGAAGATAGAGTATGGTATAACACAGAAGGCACTGTCCAGGTCAGCAAATTTTGACTATGTGTGACAATAATGCACTGACCAGTGACAAATAAAGAGTCCCTAGATTCTTTATTTATTTTAGAAACTACAGTAACATTTCTAACTGAAATTTTCTAAATTGTACTGAACATTTTATCTGTAGAAAAGAAAAAAAAGTAGAAATTGCATAGATTACAACTTTTCCCCAAAAATTCTTTTATTAGCTCCAGCAGTTATCACTTATCTGGCCCTGAGATCCATACATGAATATCTTCAATGTTCAATATGCACGTCATGCTCCTATAGTAGTAACTTTCAATGGACGTATAAGGAGAGCATTAACTGGAACGTATTAAGTTTATGACATGTTGTTATATGAAAGTATAGCAATTAAATTGTGCCATGACTGCATCTTCTCAAATTGCAACTCTCAAACAGATGCTTTACTGCACTCGATCTTTTTATACTTCATTGTCACGGAAGTAAATGTGGTTTTTAAAATGAGAATTGTATGACATATATAGAAAGGGTTATTATAAAGTTTAAAATATCTATAGACAGCTTGGTAAGTAATAATGATGAGTTTCAGTTTTTCTAGTGTGTCCATTAGTGGCAACACTCTCACCCAACCTCAGGTCTCCCTGTAGATGTAAAAAAACCCAAAGTCTGGTGTCTGCTTATTTCAAAGGAAGCTAGCTACATGCAATAGCATAGCGAAGATATTTTTGGTTTGTTTTTAATGGGTTTTCATACAATCCAGTGCTAAAGGTTTTTGTGTGGTGTTTCCATTTTCTAACTGTGTGCAGTTGGATAGGCCAAATGGTATTGGAGGCAAAAGAGTGAAATTCCTAACTGGAATAGGAAAAGGAGATACAGGAGACTTCTTTGGATAAATTAAATGTATTCAAATTGGCTGGGCTTGGAATTTAAAGATCTGACTCCATCTCATATTCAGTGCAGGACATCTAGAGAAAAACTCTGTAATGGTATAAATGGTAATTTACCAGAAAAGATTTAACTGCAAGTTTGTTCCATTTACATTATGTGTTTTCTTCTGGTCCTGAGACTGTGTGTTTGAAAATTGCTCCCCTAATACATCAATAATGTCGTAATTCCAAAAATAAATTCAGAAAAGTCAGAATTACCTTCACATAAATGAAAGGCAAAATAGGTCTCAGCGATCTTACTCCATCTTTAGTAGGTCTGCCCTTTGAGAGCTGGTTATTATAACAGCTAGGAATAATTGAGACACTGACAAATTCTAAAACGATCGGTCTGTTTTACTCATGTCCCAGAAAAATGATAGTATTTTAACTTTACTGCAAGAAGAAACTTCCTTTTTTCTTTTACTGAAAGTAGACTTTTGAAGTGTTAACTTCATTTCTGATTCTTGGCTAAGGTTTAAAATAACCCCTTCTTTCCATTTGTCAATATGTGTACACATTGATGTTTCTAGATTTACACTAAGAGAAGAAAAGATTTACAGCATTTTAGCACAGGAAAGAAGAAGAGGCTTACAGGTCATATGTCATTAGAGATAACATTTATTACAAAAAATAGATATTGCACATAATTTGGTATTTATGTGTAAATTTAAGTTCACTTCTGTACTTCACTTATTTTTCTTTTTCTTTTTTTCTTTTTTCTTTCTTCTTCTGCTTTCTGTTCAAACATCAAAGGTTAAATGCTGTCTGGATGATACGACCTACCAGAAGTCTCATCAGTCCAGTGACTCTGTGATTGAAAAATACAATGAAATTTCTTTTTTGCAGTTATTAGACAGATGAAACTGATAAATGAAGCCTATTTTACCTTTCTCCTTTGCCTATTTTACCACTTCAAAGCGTAAGAACATCTGCAGACAACACATAATATTTTAGTGTAAGTTTAGAACTTATTGACATGGTAGTTCCTCATTACCAGCCTGAAAGTTAATAATATGTCTAGAGATTATAGAGATTATTTTTTTTTAATCTGGTCTTGACTGAAAAAAGCAAACTTATTCAGAAAATTGATATGATGTGACTAATTCTCTGAATTAGCTCTACATAGGAAAAAAACCAGAAAAATATTGTGCAAGTAATCAATTCTAACATATGAAAACCAAACCACAATATACAATTTAACAAGAATCCAAAACACTTGAGAAATAGATTCAAAAAAAGATGCATGTGGTCGATATACAAAAGGATTTAGTTATTTTTAGCGGAACAGTTCAAACACTTAAGTGTTCAAACATTATGTTTACACTCTACCTAAGTATGTAGTTATTAGGCACCTGTACACTTTAAAATTCACCCAGTTGTACTTCTTCTGAGTTATTACTCAGAATCTAGACATATTTAATGGTCAGGGTGTAGTTCATTCACATACTAGAAAGTGGGTTATTTCTCTTGATTTTTAGGGTCTAACATATCAGAGACACCCTTTCTTGGAAATCATTCAAATAAAAGGCAGTATTGCATTTGAAAAGCATCCTACTGCACTACGATCAACATATTCAATCTACTTTTATATTTTTTGCATTTTGAATCTATAGTTAGATGATGAGATTACCATAAACATAACATTTTGATTGCTTTTCCTCATTAGCAGAAGTTTTGCTGAAATTAAGATGTAACAACGTAGCTATAGAGCATTATTCACCCTTCAGACTTTAATCCAGGTCCCAAAATCCAAAGCATGGCACAGCAAGTTACTCAGGGCTGATGGGTAGGTACTTAGGATGGCACTAAGACAAAATCCAAGTGAGGTATGAATTGGTTCCTCCCTTTGCATACCATGTGGGCGCAGACTGAGCCAGCTTGTGTAATGTTGGCTGTGTGCTGCTCTGCTTTGGTGCTTTGACTTCTTGATGGATTGATTTAACAGCTTGTTAAAATTTCTATGTAATATAGAATGTTGTTTACATACCTGCATTGTGAAAGTGAATCTTGTCTTGTTTAAGTCCTTCCAAAGTGCAGCCTTTGAAAATAACACGATGACTGTAGTCTCCTGTTTATTTCAGTGTATGCACTAGATGTACTCTTTTTTTTTTCAAACACAGAACCTGATTATGGTTTTTAATGCTCCAAACACCTCCTTTACTTGGCACTTCTCCTTAATCTGTATTTATTTCTATAAATATTAGGCCACATATGTACCCTGTTAGTAATTTTAGATCGTGAATAGAGCTATGCCATTTTAAAAACACCACCATCTGTTCTTAACTGTACCAAAAAATAGAATGAATCTGAACAAAACATAGAAACATACAAATAATATCTGTAAGAACTAAACAGCATCCTTAACAGGGTCTTTTAATCTGAAATCCTTCCAAACTTTTGGAGATTAAAAAAAAAAGCCTTATACAAACAAATTATTATGAATGCAATTTCTAAAGTAATACAGAGGGAAATGCAGTCCACTGTGTATCACAGTGCAATGCTTGGGTCTGTTTTTCTTTAAGCACTTGCTATTTTTTAAGTATATCCAAAGGTTTTGAGGACATCCCCTACTGAAGATGAAATATATCTGATTTCCTCTGCTTCCTGCAAAGTGTGGTAGAATCTTCTCTGAAGAAGTCTCTCACGCACCACTTCGAGTTGCAAAAGAAGACAGCAGCTGTCACACTGTTCATAGGCCAATTTTAAACAGCAGGAAAGAATATCCTTGATATCGACACATGAATCACTCCATATAACACGCTTGCAAGCACTGGTCGGTATATACAGTCTAACTGTAGTGTCTGATAAATGTTTACATGTCCATAAATATGCTGTTAATTGAATGTCTAAAGATAAGTGCACCCACAAAGCCAGTCATCTGGAAATGGTTTCTAAAAAGTCTCTTTAGTAGACATTTGAATGTATCCAGGGAAGTATATTTCCCTCCCCACCCCTCCAGTCTCTTCTTGTTTGAAATTTGTGCCGTTGTAGGTTGAAAAAGCTTGAGATGCTTTCCTGAGAATCCTAAAACATGAGATGAGAAAATGGAGGCAACCAGGGTAACATTCCAACAGTGTCAGCTTTTAGAGATACAGTTATTGCTCAGACAAAAATGTTACAATAAAAGTAAATCTGCGCTATAGTATACATACATACATATATATATATACACACACACAGACATATATGTATATATATATATAAAAAAACTTACTTAGCAGGAGAATGGATCTAATTTTTCAGGTGGGCCAAAGATAACTTAGCACATTAAAGATAATTTAGTGCAAGGTATTTCCTAAAACAGAAGTTCTTTCCAAATGGTGCTCAATCTTTTGTGTGCCAAACTCATTTAGGTCTACCAAGAATAAACATTGTTGGAACGGACTCTGTTTTATCAAACTATTATTTTGCTTGTTGTTAAAAGATTTTGAACTCCTAAGTGATAAAATAGCTCAAGTTACTTCCAAAAAGTAAAATGCATCCAGGCAAATAAGGACTTTAAGTCTTGGCTCTGTAAAACCCTGAGAACCCCAAGTGAGTCCAAAACTTCTCAAAATGGGCTCATCTGTATGCACAGCAGGATCTTAGGACAACATGCATGCTTTAAATGAAGGAGAATGGGACATTTTTTTCTTAATATTTTGCAGAATTGACCACCTCTATTTGCTCCTTTTGACTGGGCAGTCCCAGGTGGATAGCCTTTTTTCAAATAGCTTATCACTGTCTTTATTTGAAACCTATATCTTGTTATTTAATCTGCTGTAGTAAAAAGTTAATTGTAGGATGTATCTCGGTGTATCTATGAGTCCTGACAAACAATGATTCTGCATCACTACCAACTTTAAATTCTTTGCCTTTTTCATCAGCAGTTTTTTGTTTTGTTTTTTTTTTTTCAAATAGCACATTTTTAATGTTGCTGCTACTGATTGTGTGATCTATTGCCTCTTGTCCTGCATGCCTGGGCATTTTGCTTTGAGAACTGTCCCATTTATTGCACAGGCAGCATGTTTCTGTCAGTGATTTACCCTTCCATGTTGCTTTTTCTGTGATATTTGTGTTTAATTACATTGAGTTTCCTTCTTCCACTGCTTTGTGAGCATGTGTGAAGCATAGATTTCACTGGCCCTGGAGATATTTGCTGGGATTTGCAGAGCAAGTCTTCTTCCTCACTAACTTTGTATATTGCCTTTTATGTCATGCAGAATGTGGTCACTGACTAAATTCTGACTGGGATATTCAAATACATATGACTTGGCTATATTGCAGGCTTGTAGAAAGATGTGTCTGCAGTTTTACACGACATCTTGCAGTTTCCCCCAGAACCAATGCTTTTTGGGTGGATTAAAGAATTCTTTAAATTTTGAATAACGTAGTCTAGCTTTTCTTTTGCCTGGTCTTGTTGCAATACATCTTAGGTTCCTGAATCTTTAAATGTGTAGGATTTCACACATCCAATTTCTTTACACTGTGATTTGCTTCAAGAAGAAAACAAAAGCTTTGCAGAGGCTCAGACTGACAGATGTGGGAGGGACTGTGGAGGCTTTACTTCACTTTTGCTAAGTGTTTGTTTTCTTTCTCAAACCATGTAATGAAAATGTGACACACACAAGTGAAGGCAAGAGGAAAAATTCTAATATGCTGGGCTTTGCCAAATGCCTCGTGGCATAAGGTGTTACCTCTGTTACTGAAAACTGCTGAATTAAACATCTGTTCCTACAGATCTCCTTAGTCGCAGGGTCCAGATACTTAGTAAGAAAGGCATCCAAAAAGTTGCCTGTTTGGGTACTGAAAGACACCACTGGGAATTGAAGCAAGTTTAAAAGAACAAAGGAGCTGAATTTTCTTTTCCACCTTCCATTTCTTCTTCGAATGAAGAAAAAGCCCAGATACTCACTTTGGCTGCCACTGTGAGACCTCTCCTGTTTCAACCTCATTTAAACAGCTGAGAAGATCAACTGCATAAAGGCAGGTACAGCTTCAGTCAGGAACACTGCTTTTACGTTGTTTCACTTCTCGGATATAGAAACTCTAGGGAAGGAAGGAAGGACATCATGAACACACAAGACAAGTTACAGAGAGGCTGGCAGACTTCTCTCACTGCATGAGAAAAGGCAGAGCAGCCTTGGACAGACTGTCCAGGCACGACCATTCCCTCAGAACATGTAGAAATGCGGTGGCTAGAAGGAGAGGGCAGGTTAGTGTTCCAGCAGAGCAACAGATGTGGTAATTATAGGGGGCTGACTGAAGCAGAGGCTTCAGTTAATGTTCACTTGAGACCTGAGGCAGAAATCGAAGGCCTCCTTTACTTAATACGAAAAGGGAACATACCAAAGTAATAGTTTTTAACTGAAAAGTAGAAAATGACTGACACAACAAAGGAGCGGCTTACAGTCTTACTTGATTAAAATGAGTCCTTCTTGAGAGAGATGATAGTAGTCACAATATGGAGAAACCTACTAAAACAGACGGCTACAAACCCGCTAAAACTTACTGGACCAAGAAGAAACTTGGAGACAAGAATGAAGAGTGCATTGATACAAGGATTGCAAGTTCAATTTCGCTTAAACAATAAAATTCTGATCAGAAAATGTAAAGATCAGAATCAATAAGATAAGATGTGACAGCCAGCAAGCCAGGGCATTATCTGCCACGTGGAAAAAAAAGATGCGAGAAATGTAGCAGAGTTTGCATGGCAGATTAGCACCCATAGAGCATGTGCAATGTGAGTATAGAGAAGGACTGCTGCACAGCAAGCTGAAATGTAATGTTTTCACTTCTACTTTCATGTCCCCGGTGAAATATAAGGGTGAGCTACGCTTAAATACAGGATGCTATTGTTAAGCAGTATTATTCAGCATGGTTATAAAAGTTTCACCTTATGAAAATTCACTTTCACTCAAGGGGTAAAGGATCAAATTCATTTTGCAGGAGTTTGATCACATCCCCCAGCATTTAGGAACCCATCAGTAAGGAAAAATCTAAAGCTGAAATTGAGCAAATGACACACAATTCAATTTGTTAGAAAAATTTCCTATGCTGTAGAGCAGACAAAGCAAAACAAACAAGCAATGCAGTGGGTAATTGGCTAGATTTGAGGAGTCAGGACAAAGGAAAAAAGCATTCTGTACACAAACCCAAAGAATCGGTAGCCTGCCAGAAAAGATGTATCTATTGAGGACAAAAACCCCAGCATTTGTGCGGTGTAGGATCTGTCAGTGGAGAAAGAGGTCTGTGAACACACAACAATGTTTCATCTGGAGAGAGCACATTTCCTCAAATTGCTTTTTGGGTTGCCCTATAGAAAGAATTTCACAAGGGAATACAACAGAATAGCACAGCTGGGATAAAAGTTAACCTAGCAAAGAAAAACAAATGTTTTTTGCAGCAACCCTGAGCTCGTTCATCACCAACTTGCTTGCTGCCTCAGATTGTAAAAGTTCACTGCAAATAAGCATGTTTTTCTTGAAAATCATCAGCCTGAATTCTAAAATCACTGCCTTAAGAAGTTTGGCTGTGAAACGTACAGCTCAAATCTTGATAATCTGAGATCCTGACAGAAATGCTAAGAGGGGTCCTAGATGTGAGATACATCCAGTATTAAGTTGTCCAGACAAAGGTTATGAGAAAGGTGCTGCTAAAGTCCATTTGCATTGGTGTGGTCAAAACAGGTAAACGCACTTAGATAAGCTGTCAATACACTCATACTGAGAGAAACTCCCATATTATACTATAAAGTAGCAAGTTATTTATTTTTGGGAAGCAAGTCCCACCTGGAACTCATCATAAATATTATACTGTTATTGCCAAAAGGGCTTCCTAAGCCCTTCCTCACCCTGAGAATAGGGAATATTTCTGCGCTCTGCATGAGAGCTCGGGCTAGTAGGACCTGGCTCCAAAAGAATTTCCAGTTAATGCCAGGGGAGGACTGACATAGTATACTGCAGCTCTCTTCTGTCTCCTCTTCCCTCTGCTTGGAATTTTTTTCATTTTGAGGCAAGGACATGGAGAGGAAGCACAGACCTAGATGTGGTACACTGTGCTTTGTGCTGTGCAAATTCTCCACTGAGCACACACAACCAGACCACAGGACTTTGCAGCAGCTGACCAAAAGCATTTCAAATTACCTGTTTCTGGGCACAAATCTATGTTAAGCATATATTTTTGTCTAGCCTAGGACATGTTTTCCCACACTTCGATCAGCCAAAATAGACATGTGAAAATAAGTTCTCAAAGTTCTGCCCAGGTAGGTGGTGATTTCCTGTTCAAGCACTTCAGGCTCATATCTGTTCCTTCCTCTGTAGTTAGAGAATATTTACATCTTATGACTTATAGCACTGCACATGTGTGCATATATATATATTCCTTTCCTTCACACATTAGTTTATTACAGTCAGGGGTGAACCAGCGATTTCAAAACATTCCTTTCACTTTAATGCTAAAGTTCACAGTCTGTGATAAGCTTGGTAAATAAGATTTAATTTCCACATTTCTCTGAACTATAAAAATAGTTATTGTGCTGGTTTTTTTTCCATCAAATATAGCTATTTTTGATTTTGCGACATAATTTCCTTTAAAGAGCACTAAACTGTAAAATATTCTAAGCAAAATTAAAAAGTTCTCTGCCTTTTAATTAGTGCAAATCGTATTTTTAAAAGCCAAAAGAAAAAGTCTCTGAAGTTGATATAGCGCTTTGTATCTTCTCAGATGAAAAAGTCTTAAAACTAAAAAGCTTCTAAAGGGCTTCTATAACTGTGACTGGTTAGGATTTTGTATGCTTTTCCTGAGTCATCAAAATATGGCAAAAACTTATTTCCCTCTATACTGTCTTTAAGCAGACTACAAGTAATAGGATTAGATTATTAATGCAATTTCCATGGGATATATTTGTACCTTTTGTAATTTATGAAACTTTTTAGCCTAAGAGATAATACTTGATGAAATACACTAAGTAAAATTAGGGAATATCTTGGTATGTTCTTGTTACATTAAGCGGCTTCCTATTTTGAGTATAGAACTGGAAGGTAGGAGAGCTGAAGTGATTTCCTAATTCCGTTGAAGTCAACCAAAATGTTACCATCTACTTCAGCAGAGTCAGAAACTCCACCTTAGATCTCCTTCAATGTCTGCCCTCTGACATGGCTGACTTATGGGCAATCCCATTTCCTTGTGGGTTTTTCTTACCCTGGTTGGTGCCAGAATCTTCTGCGTGGACTGTAATTTCTGAGATGGGCTTTCCTGTGGGAATTTAAATACTGAGGACCCTGGTCATCTGCGACTGGAATCATAGTTTGAAAAGAAATAAAACAGAAAAAGAGAGAGAGAGAGAAAAAAAATAATCTTACTGCACTTTTAGAGAACGACTTGCCCTGAAGAGGCTACTACTTAAAGATCTTACTTGGAAAGTGGTAGATGGGGATTTTGACCTGTCTTAAGCTCTACACAATGGTGTAAGCCTCTTTCTCTCACTCATACTGTGAAACCGTCATTGAGAGCTGCCATTAAAAATGAACTTGATCATAGCAATGCAAGCTGAGAGTACAGCTTCACAAGCAAGCTACCACAGCAGAGGGTACACTGTGAAATTACAGCGTCTGTTGGTTGTTAAATAGTAACAGTTTGCATACATGCTTTTGTCTGCAGCAGTTATGAGACCATGTTGATATAGCATAGCTGTCAACAAAAAGGGCTTGCTTGTTCATCTGCCCAAACCAGGTCTATAAGCTGCTGATAAAGACAACCAAAAACCTTCTCTGACAGGGATTTGAGCCCCAATCCTTTGTATGCCAGGTGAGTGCAGAATAGACTAAATTGCTGGGAGGTCTCACCTCTCCCACTGACCAGAAATTTGGTTTTGGACATGGAGAATATTTTCTTTTGTTGAAATTTCTAAAGATGCCATGAAACTGTTGTTGAATTACAGTTTTTCAATTAGGAAAAAAAAAAAAGGAAAAAAATTACAAGCTGTAGTCTTGATCTCAGCAAATGCCTCAAAGTGCTGCTGTCAAAGAAATAAGTAAGAAAATACTGCTAAAGGCATATGGGAAGCTCTTTTGTGTGACTTTATCTTACACAAAGCAATAAAAGTCAGTCATTTTGTAGCATCTATCCATACACAGCTTAACCACTATTAAATTAAGCAGAATTAAAAATAGCAATAAAAAAAATGGGAATTAGTTCCCAAAGAGTGAATGGCTCCTGCTGTGGTTTGAATTCAGGCAAAAAGCTTCTTTCCCCACCTCCAAATCTATATAGCCTAGGTGGATATCCTGCTGGGAACTATTAGTAAAATGATGATTCTCACTGGGATACCATTCATAGTTAGTAAAATATAGTAGAACCTCACAAATCCACCATATAGCTTCTCAGAAAATCTTTTTCCAGTTCTCAAACATGGAAAATTCATGCAGTAATCTCTCATATTATATTTTCACTACAATGTGTTTAGCAAGTACATTACTCTGCATGCAGTAATGAGTTATGAAGTGTTATAAATATATGAAACTAAAATATAGCCTTTCAAATAAAGGAAAAAGTCATTTAATGTTGTATCTCCCTTGCTTTTATAACTGTGATTACTCACCTCAAAAAAAAAAAAAAAAAAAAAATAAATATGCACCTTCTACATTTAGGAAAATTCATGCAGTAATCTCTCATATTATATTTTCACTACAATGTGTTTAGCAAGTACATTACTCTGCATGCAGTAATGAGTTATGAAGTGTTATAAATATATGAAACTAAAATATAGCCTTTCAAATAAAGGAAAAAGTCATTTAATGTTGTATCTCCCTTGCTTTTATAACTGTGATTACTCACCTAAAAAAAAAAAAAAAAAAAGAAATCAATATGCAACTTCTACATTTATAGATGTATAGCAAGTATCATTATGTATTTTTCAGACACTTCCTTAAACTTCATTTCTGCAGTAACTACTGAAGAGTCTAATAGCAGGTGTGCTAACAACATGTCTTAATTACAGTTAATCCTGCTGTTGCCTGTCTCATGATTGCCTACTGCCCCTTAGCAGAAAGCAGGACTTCACGTTTCAGGTAGATGAAACCAACATTGATTCTGAATAAGTATGTTGGTGCTGTATTTTGTGCATTGGTTTGGGCTGCATGGAAACCTAAATTCACCTTGCTATGATCCCAGTTTTTTCAGGTCTAGAAGCTTGCCTAAAGCATAGAAGAACAAAAGAGAATGAATGAGCTTGATCTAAACCAACCTGGACCTTTTGTGCCATGTTGAAAGGATGCAAGAACAGAGATGATCTGCCCGAGTCTGATCTCATTTCCTACCTTGAGAGACCTATTGGGAACACCATGGGACCAATACAAGGCAGACAGTTTGGGGTCTTCCTGATGTCCCATGTAGTAAGGGACTCTACTGGAATCACAGATCCGAGGACACCTAAAGCCAGAACAGACTCAATGCAGCTGTGTTAAACCTAACCATAACCACTAACTCCAACCCTAACATTAACCTGTAACCCGTAGCCCCTAACCACCTAACCCAAACACTCTAATGACCATAACCTTAAACTCTAATGACCATAACCCCTCTGCAATGTGGATAGCTCAATTAACATCCTAAGAAAGTGTTCATGGTCTTTTTAGACTCTTAGTAATTTCCCATGACTCATAACAAAAGTCTCAGCGGAGCTGGACAGTAGTGAAGGTTTTCTTAACTCTCAGCAGTCTTACCTGGAAATACTTAAATCATTAAGCCTGGGCTCAGAGTCTGAAGGAAAAGATGCTTTACTGCCCTTATGAAGAGAGGAGTTGGAGGTTTGGTATAATCAGAAAGAGGAATGCTTTCTGGAGTTGTAATAATCTATCTACTTATGTTTTAATTGCGTTTGTAATTTACAGGCAGTTAAGATACAGGGATGGAAATATGGCCAGAAATTTTCTTGACTTCCTTTCATTTCACCAAAAAAACCCTTTTAAGTAAACAGCAGTCTCCTAGCAGAACCATGCTTTATATTTTAGAAAGATAAATTCATCATTCAGATTCCGAACAGAATTGTATCTAACAGTAAAGTGAACTTAAGGCTTGAACACAGACTCAGCCACATTTAAGCAAGGGAGACAATGGTTTTGTTCTCACAAGAAGGACAAATCAAGACAAAAGGCAGACACAACTGTATCATTTCTTCCTTCAGCTTCCCCAGTACGCCTAAGTTAGTCATGCTGCTCCATTCAAGTAGTTTCTTTTGTATTCTCTGGACTCTCAACCTTTTCTCCCATTTCTTTTATTGAACCAGATATAGCTCTTTCCCTCTCTACCAGTTCCCAACCCCTTAATCACCATCCTTCTTCTAGATCTACTTCCTCTTCTCGCTTTCTCTTCTGTTAGTTTTCTAGTGTTCTCTAATCCTTATTTCTGTTTCTTCATTTTTTCTGTTCACTCCACACACTTCCGGACCACATACTTTGGCCTGTTTAGGAGGCCAAGACTTCCCCAGAGTCCCTTGGGAGGCAGTCCTAAAGGGCAGAGGAGTCCAGGAAGGCTGGACATTCTTCAAGAAGGAAGTCTTAAAGGCCCAGGAGCAGGCCATCTCCATGTGCCAAAAGACAAGCCGGTGGGGAAGAAGACCAGCCTGGACGAACAGAGTTTTGCCTGGAACTCCGAGTGAAAAATAGAGTTTACAAGCTTTGGAAGAAGAAGCAGGCAACTCAGGAAGACTACAAAGATGTTGTGAGGTTATGCAGGCAGAAAATTAGAAAGGGTAACGCCCAACTAGAACTTAATCTGGATGCTGCCATAAAAGACAATAAAAATGTTTCTATAAATACATTTACAACAAAAGGAAGGGAAAAGAAGCCTCTTCATTTTCTATTGAATGTGGGGGAAACATTGTAACAAAGGCTGAGGAAAAGGATGAGGTACTTAATTCCTTCTTTGCCTCAGTCTTTAATGGTAAAACTAGTTGTTCTCAGAGTCCCCAGGCCCCTGAGCTGGAATACAGGCATGGGTTGCAGAATGAAGACCCCATAATCCAAGGGTAAATGGTTAGTGATGTGCTACATCACTTAGACACACACAAGTGTATGGGGCCAGATGGGATCCACCCAAGGGTAGCGAGGGAGATGGTGGAAGTGCTCACCAAGCCATTTTCCATCATTTATCAGCTTCCCCAGAAAAATAGGGAGGTCCCAGTTTACTGGAGGGTAACAAATGTGACACCCATCTACAACTAAGTCAGGAAGGAGAATCTGGGGAACTACAGGCCTGTCAGTATGCCCTCTGTGTCTGGAAAGGTTATGGAACAGATAAACTTCATCTACAGCATGTACAGAACAACCAGGTGATGGGGCACAGTCAGGACGGCCTTATGAAAAGCAGGTCCTGCTTGACAAACCTGATCTCCTTCTGTGACTAGGTGACCCGTTTAGTGGATGAGAGAAAGGCTGTGCATGTTGTTTACCTGGACTTCATTAAAGCCTTCGACATCATTTCCCACAGCATTGTTGTTGAGAAACTGGCTGCTCATGGCTTGGACGAGTGCACTTTTTGCTGTTTAAGAAACTGGCTGGAAGGCCAGGCCCAAAGACATGTGGTGAATAGAGTTAAATCCTACTTGGCAGCCAGTCACATGTGGCATCCCCAGGGCTCAGTATTGGGGCTAGTTCTGTTTATTAGCTTTATCAATAATCTGGACAAGGGGATCGAGTGCACCCTCAGTAAGTTTGCTGATGACATCAAGTTGGGCAGGAGCGTTGACCTGCTTCAGGGTATGAAGGCTCTAGAGAGGGATCTGGACAGGCCGGATCAATGGGCCAAGGCCAATGGTATAAGGTTCAACAAGGCCAAGTGCTGGCTCCTGCACTTGGGTCACAACAACCCCATGCAGCGCTACAGGTTTGGGGAAGAGTGGCTGGAGAGCTGCCTGGCAAACAAGGACTTGTTGGTTGACAGCCAGGTGAACATTAGCTGGCAGTGTGCCCAGGTGGCCAAAATGCCCAAGAGCACTCGGGCTTGTATCAGAAACAGTGTGGCCAGCAGGACTAGGGTAACGATTGTCCTTCTGTGAAGGCTGCACCTTGAATATTATGTTCAGTTTGAGGCCCCTGACTACAAGAAAGATATTGAGGTGCTGGAATGTGTCCAAAGAAGGGTAACGAAGCTGGTGAGGAGTCTAGAGCAGAAGTCTTTGAGGAGCAGCTGAGGGAACTGGGGATGTTTAGCCTGGAGAAAAGGAGGCTGAGGGGAGACCTTACTGCTCTCCACAACAAGGAGGGAGGTTGTGGCTAGGTGTGGGTTGGTCTCTTCTGCCAAGAAGCAAGTGATAGGACAAGAGGAAACAGCCTCAAGCAACAGGACAAATTTTTACACTGAAAGGGTTATCAAGCATTGGAACAGGCTTCCCATGGAAGTGGCAGAGTCACCATCCCTGGAGGTATTTAAAAGACTTGTAAATGTGATGCTTAGGGACATGGTTTAGTGATGGACCTTGTAGTGTTAAGTTTAAGGTAATTGGGTTAGACCCAATTACCTTAAAGCACTTTTCCAACCTAAAAAATTCTATGATTATGTAAAAAACACAGGATGGTTATTTTCCCTAAGGGCAGACTATCTTGAGACTCCCTGAAAAAATATAGGAAGTAGCGCAGCTCATCATTATCAAATTTCACACATACAGCCTGTAGGAATGCAATAGCCACTTTGATTTAAAGCAGTGAGATTTCAGCCTTCCTGAAAGGTATACTTGCTGTTAGCCATTTTGAACTAACAGAAAATTTGCATATTTATAGCCAATGTTTATGCGACATTTGCAATGTCCCATGTCACAAAAGTAAAGATGATATCATGACAACTGACAATGTCTTCTTTTAGGTTGGCCTCTGCATGATCACTCTGCTTGAAGTGTTAATATAGCTTATATTTTACTACTATGTAAAAGTGTGCCTGGATCAGGAAGTCTGCAATGCAGTAACCACAACAGTGTTCGCCCCTAAAGTAAACATTCTTCCTTGCTGTTACACTGCAACTTCATCTGGGGACCTCTGCACCCGATAAATGCATTACTGCACAAGAGAACGTAAAACAGAGAATACGGCTTCATTGTGATTTAGTTCCAATGCCTTCTAATGAACTGCTGTACCATTTCTTATAGAGAAAAAAATGTTCTCTTTCTATCACACACATGAAGAAACGGCTGAGAAACTCAGGTAAGCTTATTGCAGCTCGCTCCACATTACTGAGCCTGTGGTTGTTCTGCAAGGTGTTTGCAAACTCTAAGTCATCATTGCATGTTGTCTCAAAACGAAAGGGAAGTTGAGTCTGAATACGGATTCTGACCTGCTTTTTGGGTCCCTGAACATCAAGAGGAATTTAAGCACCACCAACACAATCCTTCAGAAATATACAGTGGAATAACTGTACAAAAATGCAGTTCACTGCATGATCTTTAATTCTGTTGCCTATAGAAAAGCTATGGCATTATAATGCTGATGTATTTGAAACGCTGCTATTTGCAGTGCCAGAAATGGTAACAAGTAACACAGGACTACACTTCTACGACAATAGCGAGTAGATTGTATTTCAAAGAGGAAGATATTGAAATCAAACTACGTATGGATGATGACAGAGGCATAGAAGATATCAACATTTTGGCTGTAAGAGTAATTCTGAGAAGTATTAATGTTCTGTGCACATTAACATTAAGCAAACAATGGGGATGTCTGGTGTCTTTTCTTGAGCCACCAATGAAAATATCGAAGAATATCGATGCCTGTATGAAAACAGATCAGTGGTACTTAAAAATTTCTAAAAGAACAATTTATTGTTTTAACTGATGTTTCTTTTTTTTTACAACAAAGTTCGAACAGTTACTACTATTAAACACCCTGCATAGGACCAAATCAGAGTTAACAGTGTTAAGCAAATGCAAGAGTGAAGGATCAGCCACTCCTGTTCCTGAAACACAAGCACATACAAACACATGACCTTTCCACAATATTGAGTATTCTGTTAAAAATTATTATATAGGAATCAGAAAGCTCTACTACCTGTAAATTGAGCAGATCTACATTAAAATTACATGTTAAAAAAATAGCTAGATGGGACCTGCCAAAGTTACCTCATCCATCCTTCCACCTTGAGTTAACAATCCAGAGATTTGTGTAGCTTGGTCCCAAAGACATGGAGTGATGCAAATGCAACATCTTCCCCAGACAATCTTTTCTAGTGTTTCTCTATACTCAGTGATAACGTGGACAGAATTAAGTTAGGAGATATTTCTAGGCACCCACACATAACATGAAATACTCTTAATCCAAAAAGGACTTTATATGGTAATATGTTTTAACAAATGTAAATGTTTCAAGTTTCCAGCTACTTTCTTCAGCGTGAAATGCAGCCTTTCAAGAACTCTTTGCCGTAGGAACTAATTAGCACTCTGAAATGTGAAATGCTTAAATGCATGATTATTTGTATTATTCACATTTTTGCTCCTCCAGTAGTCTTCATGAAAGAAATTTTACTGTCATCACCAGCTGCCATGAAATAGGATTTACTGAACGTGTTTCTGGGTTCACAGAGCTAAACCATTCCTTTAATTCATATAAAATAAGCCATACTATTTGGTATAAACTCTATTCATTATTTAAATATCATTAGATTGTATGAGAAAGAGGAAATAATTTCAAGGCACAATTTAGATAGCTTGTTAGAGTTATGAAGTGCTGTTGATGATACATTAAAGAAAGGTAATTAAAGGAATTGGGGAAGTACTAGATATGAACGTTCAAATTCTCTATACAGTAAACTCATTTTGTGCTATAATAAACTTTGTCATTGCAAATGAAATGTACCACCTGGCTTAATTATGTAATATAGATGCTATTTACCTATATGCTATATGTGTCTGTCTCTTACTAGAGTAAATCAAAGAGTGAGAGAACAAGAGTATATTCGGAGGGAACCCTGGTCAGAACAGCTATGGGCGGGGTCTTCCTCACTGTAGTCACAGCTGTAAGGTTATTTCTGAAATAGAAATCAGGGTTATTTGGGAGAGCACTGAACAAATTGGGAACTTGCCCTGGATCGACTTTTAAGCAATTCCTGTGACTCCGGGACGCTCCTACATAGATAACCTCAGACCTTAGAACAGCATGCGCAGAAGGTGAAGATGATAAATCACTGCAGGATCAGGTTGATGGAGACAATAGGTGGGAGAGGTGCCAACACCAGAAGTCTTCAAGAACAGGTTAGATGATAGAGGTCAGGTGCCTGTCTTGAGACAGGCGATGCTCTGGGTTACCCCTCAGGATCCCATTGGCCTCTTCTGATGCAGCCATGTGTTTTCATGGCAGCAGAATGACACGCAGGCATGGAAACAGCCTGAATTTTCAGGAAAATGATCACAGATTAACAATGTGTGCTTTTGGAAAAGTGTTTTTTTCTACATTTTACCCAAGTGTAAACTGGCAGTTTTACATTTTAATAACAGAATAAAAGTTCTGGAGTCTTGATAGAGTAGAGCTTGCAGTTACAATATTAGATAGGTTCTTCAAAACTGCTGGGAGCATCATAGAGCACGTGCTGGTACTGCTGATGGTATTTTAAATTCCACAGACATAAAAAAAAAATATCTGAAAGTCTCTACTTGCCTGAATGAGGCTGCTGTGGCTACCTGTACATAAAGCCAGTTTGAAGTCAACATTTTTGGCCTCTCTGGGTGGTGGAGGTCAGTTCCAGGCAGACTGGTGGCAAGCAGACTGAGCAGAGAGAGAAGTGCACTGCTGGGCAAGGCACCTCATGACACCCATCTCCATCAATCCTCAAAGTCTCTTGGATACAAGCAGGGATTCCTTGTGTGGGGTGAGGATTAGCCCATAGGAAGCAGCAGGGGAGCTGGGTTTTAAGCTTCAGGGGGAAGAAAGTGCAGCAGGAGGTGAGACAAAAGAAGATGAAGGCACACTAGTTCTGAATGTACACGAGGCCTGGCATGAAACCAAGAACTGCTGTAGCTAGCCGATACCGTAAGCTGCTGTTGGTATTTGTGGGTGGAACCACCACTGACGATGAGTGAGTTTGGGATCCTCTGTATAGTTTCAGTATCTGTTGTTGACGAGCCCATCTAACTATAAAACAATCTAATGTACAAAAATAATATAATGTCTAAAAGGGAGTATTCCAGATGTTCAACAGGATTGACAAGACTGATGGAATCCTAACTTTTAAGCTGCACAAGTGATGCAGTTTTTACAATGGTATTAAAGAGAGGTTCGCATTGAATCCACTTTTTTTCTTGAAGAGGCTTTCTGACATGAACTATACCACGTGAAATTTGAAGTTCACGCTCACAGATAGAATGGGATTTTCTCCTTTTGCTGCTGATGCTATTTAGAGGTCACTTTCTGAGACTAGGTTATCAGAGCCTCAGCAGAGAAGAGCACAGAAAACAGCTTGATCCTGGCTTGTGTGGAAGGAATTTGTAAAGTCTCCCTTCCATTCCACTGAGGCTGAATTAAACCTTTCCTATTAAACAAAATTGATTTTTAGAACATAACAACTATTAGCAGCCCTGACAGTCTCAAGGATTTCTCTAACCTTTCTTCACTTTTAATGCCTGTGAGGGAATAGTCTCTCGGGAAAGAAAAATCCATGCTTATCTCCAAATTTGCTTGCATCTTGCTGTGAAATGTCTGTTACCAAAGGGTTCTGGAGACAGCACATCGGACCAAATAGACCCAGGGAAGGTTCTGTCAACCCATGAGCTCCCGCTCTTAACCGAAGTTAAGAGAAGTCACACTAGATTTGTCACAAGCCCTTCCTTGATCCCCGTGGGAGAAGAGTGTTGCTGGTGTTGAAGCCTGCTCCATAAACGCAAACTTAAGGGCTGTGGGCAGATCCTTGTCACACAGAACAAGGATACTCCAGGACAACCCAGACGTCAAAATAATACAGAGAGAAGATAACACAGCCGCTGAATTATTTTTTCATGTTGCATTATGCATTATTTTAAAGGGTTGGGTTGGCTGGTTGGTTTGTTTGTTTGTTTTGGTGTGGGGTTTGTTTCGTGCGTTTCCTAGCAGAACTAAGAAAGTAACGCCCATGTTGAGACCGCGCAGATGAGAAGGACCTCCGCCTCGGGCGGTGGGGTTTGGTCAGGGTCCAGGTCTCCAGGGTGGGCACCGCTCTGCCGGTTTCTCTTCCTCTGCCGCACCCACCTACCCCCATTCCCCTGCCGGGGTCGGGGTCGGGGGGGCGTGGAGGGGGTGACTTCCGAGGCTGGGAAAAACCTAAAAACCTCCAGTGCCCTTTTCGAGCTCCAACCGTTCCATCGCGGGAGAGAGAGGAAGAGAAAAAAAATAAATATAAATAAATAATTAAGAATTAAGGAAAAAACCCTTATCCTTTTCGGGAAAGGAAGCGTGTCGTTTCTAAAAAGAAGCGGTACTGCGCGGGCAGTCCTTCACTCAAACTTTCTGACGCCCCGCCGGCGCCCGCGGTACAACGCGCTGCGGGGGGAGACGGGCACCCCCTCCCCGCACCCGGCGGGGGCTGCCATACCGGGGGGGGGACGGGGA
>NW_015090926.1:5177267-5256529 GCF_001431845.1 Calidris pugnax
CCCCCTCCCCCTGCGGTACCACCACCTCGGTGGAGCGGTGGGGAGCGTGTGCGGGGCGCGGGTACCGCTGCGGGACGGGTTACGGGCGGGTCGGGCTGGCGGAGCGCAGGGGCGAGGGGGGCGGGCACCCGGCTGCCCCCCGAGGGCCGGGGTGGCCGGAGATGGTGGTGGCGGCGGCGGCCGCCGGAGCGCGTTGTGCCGCGTTTTCTGCTTTGGAAGCCCCTCGGAGGAGAGTGCGCCGGGGTGGGCGGCCCCTGGCAGCTCCAGCTGGCCCCTGGCTCCCTTCTTGAAGTTTGCCTTGGTAGCCCTGCTTAACTTCGGTGCTTCTTGGGGATGCCTGCTCCGACAGCGTGCTGCGGGACATCCCCCTTAGCTCCCGAAGCTCCTCCGCTGGAAACTCTGGTCCCTGTGTGACGCGTTTTTCCCCTCCTGCCAGTTTTCCCTTGAAAACATAAAGGCGAAAAGTCCCTCGCCGTTTTTCTGCCTTGCACCTCCTTTTCTCTTTGTCGCACATTGCCTTTCTGTACGTGCATGCCTGTATTCCTCATTTTTTTCTCCCAACCTGCAGCTGTCCTGTGAGGATGTTGGGTTTTCAGCCAAGCCTCTTTCTCCTTGGAGGGATATAATAATTTTGTTTTCGCAGGAGGGATATGTAAATTCCGGGGTGGCTTAGTGAAATCAGCACAGGCTCACACTTTCTTTCTATTTCCTTCGAGCTGGAGATGATGCATTCACAGCAGATTTTCGTTCTTTGCTTTAAGCCTTAATTTGAGGAGGCAGCTAAAGGAAGGTTGCAAGTTCCCCTAGGGGCCTCGGGGAGGCTGGCGAAATTTACTTGGTCCCCCCTTTGCCCCCACGGTCCCCAGAGTTAAAGGCAGAAGGTGTGTTCCTCACCCTCAGCCCTTGCCTAGGCGAGTGGGGCACGGACAGCAGGGCACAGCTGGGCAGCAGTGGCCATGGCGGCTGCGGGGAGCAGGGGCTGCTGTGTGTGTGTGGTTCATGGTGGGGTATTTGCTACCCTTGGTACTACGGATTTTCACAACTTACTTGCTGGTAACTTTCCCACTTGTTCAGCCCGGGTGTAAGCCTGGGTTTCTACCGCGATATTGTCGTGTCCGCTTACTTAAGAGATACACAGAAGTTTAAAATTTTTGGATCGTAGGTGTGCAAAAATGAGGTGAAAACGAATTTATGAGGGAGAGTCAGCATTAAAGATACCCATGTTTCTTGAAGTGTACTGCTTCCTGTCATACTAGAGGTAGCTGCTCAAATGATTCAGAAATTAGGCAAAAGGTAGAATCTGTATATATTTGGAAAAAAAGGCCCCTCCAGTTTATGATATTATGATACATTTTTTAACACCGTTTAAAAGGTACTAGAATGAACAGATTATTTAGAATAGAATGAAAGAGAATAAGTGTACTTAGTCATAAATATGTATATACTTAACAATACTTTATGGCTGCAATGTATTTCTGCTAGGTCATTTAGTTTAGTTTAGTTTCTTTTCCCAGCCAGTCGTCCTATCTGTTACTGTGTGGTGCAGGGAAAAAAAAACCCCTCCCTAAGTGTTCTACTGGTATCTGCTGCCGCTGTTGATGTTACACTTGCCTTTCTCCTGAAGGAAGGACTCATACCGTTTGGTTATTTTTGAGATGGGCAAGCAAAGTCAGTTTTCCATGGGATGTTTTACCTCCAGAAGTACTAGTAATGCAGAGTTCTGAATCTGCGAGGTAGCCCATTTTATGGTTACTAGTGGCCCTGCGGGTAAATCCTAGACGTTCCAAAAAGGACTGTATGCAGTTCCAAAGTATGTGATAAACCCTAGATCAGCTGTGTTCTCATAGCAAAGTTTGCTAGAACAATGATTGCAAAAGCATACCCCTCTTTAACTAGACAGTAATATCCCTTTAAAAGTTAAGAAAGTGATGGAACATGCGTAATATGTGGAATGCAGTGTTTCTTAAACAGTTGTCTTCTACTGGTTTGTTTATATTTAATGAAATGCCTTCAGGAGAAGAGATAGTCATATTATATTGGTCGATTGGTCACCAAGTCAAGGTAATTCAGAGCGAAGGTTGACACTGTCAGCCACAAGTTGCTGTCACACCACAGAAGCTGTTGCATTTGCTTCAGAGAAGATTTGGAGTGATTCTAGAAGAAACAAAATAGCCCAAATTTACTTCACAGTTGTTTACACAATGAAGAGTTTTCAGGAGTAAATTTAGCTTTTTGTGTGTTACTGTATTTAATATTACTTTAAGTGGAAATCAAGTAATACCAGTAAAAGGGAGAGGACCATGTAAGTGAAGACTGTTGTATTCATGGTAGAACTTAAACACAAAGTGCCTAGGACCGTCTTTTAGCTCCTGAGAACACAATTTAACATTGTTTGACTGTACAATCTATACAGCTCACTGCAGATGTAAATTGTGAGTATGGAAGACAACCACACATCGAGTGCTATGGCACTTTAGGTGTTGGCAACATCCTGTGTTGCTAAGTTTTGTCAACTTAAAGTGTTTACTGGATAATGTTTCATCCAGCATAAACTGGAGACGTCTCTGAAGTACTTCTAGACTAAGTGCCTTACCTGAATGTATTTAGGTAGTTTTTCTTTAGATGCATACGCTCTATGCATCTAGAAAATATCAGCAGGAAAATACGTGTGATAAATGTATTTGCAACCATTATGGAAAATTTTTAGAGAAGTAAACATTTTAAAATAGCAAAAAAGTATTAATTACATTCAGACTATTGAATTTAGGAACTGCTGCAGCATCCTTCCATACCCTCAAGTTAGCATGATTTGGATGACTTACATACAGATTTTGTACCAACTCGATCACTGAAAGTCGTTCATTTTTCGGTAGGTGGCAGCCTTACCTATGAATCACTGCAGCGTCAGTGCTGCAGCGTGTTGGGACGGTGTTGCTAGTAGTGATGGGTTGTCTTTGACAAAGTGTATAGAACTGGTTTATTAGTTACAGGGGCTTTTAGAATCATAGCACTTCTTGCAAACGACTACATGCTCCCAGTTTTTGTTAATTTAGCTTAATTAATGCCCCATTGCGGGTTTGTTTGAGTTTAGTCTGCTGTATCGTTTACCAAATATTAATACTTCTACATATATATATGTATACATAACAGTAATGTTGTTGTGGCTCTTACTAAGGGCCAGGATCCAACTGTTTTAAGAATTTACAGCCACAGGAGAACAAGAGTCAGCGATTCCTTAAAGATTTTTACAGTCTCACATCTTTTCCATTTTGTTGGTTGAATGGCTGGTGGTCAAAAAGTTCTGTTTGCAAGCTAAGTAAAGTTATTGTTATTTGCACTATTTCAGCACATGCTTATTTAGCAGATAAAGAGATTTCTATATATTACTGTTTCATATGCTCCTGAGATATAAGACATTCCACATGATAGAATGTTATATCCAACAGCTTTGATATTAACATCATTAACAGCTATGTTTGAATGCAGCTGAACATCACTCTGGCACCTAAATGGAAACAGTATGAAAGATAATGGCAATATGGAGATAAAAACAGATTTTAGACCTGAAACCTTAAGTTGTGCTTGAACTGTTTTAGCTTCTCTGTCCCATTTGTGTGACCCTGTTGGCTAATATCATTGCAGCTGGTAACATTATGATACCTCCTCATCAGTTGTTACATGATCATCACCCACAGCTTACTATATTTTTTTATTTTTTAAGATTACTTTACCAAAATTCATGACTATGATAAGATTGATGAAGAGGATAAGGCAACTGTGATTGTTTGGATGTCTGTATACTAAAGTTGTAGGAAGTCTGGAGGAAATTTTGTGGTTTGTATGATGCTAAACTCCAGAATTGTGTGCATGAAAGTCTTTCACTATCCATAGGATGCAAAGAGAGTCTATTTGGCCATTGTTGTAGAACATGAGCAAGTGCTGGGTGAAGGCTTGAAAGTTATGATTTAATTCTAGGTTTAGTACTGGAATTTGGAACATAGAAGTGTAGAGTCTGCCTCATAAACATATTGAAGTTTGGTCCAGGTTCACAATTTGGAGTTTATTGTAGCTTTTGTTATGTCTATTTCAAACATGTTTAAGCTCTTAAATTGCATGTTTCAGTATTTGATATAGGTGTCCCATAGGTTTCTTACAGGTGCCATTTATTTGCTTTGGCAAGCAAAGTGATAATTACCTCTTTTTTTTTTTTTTTCTTAAATAAAAAGAAATACCACTGGTTCTTGTGACTTAAGTTATTTACAACTCTAGTTAGCCTTGATGTAATTGTGTCTTTTCTATATTGCATTGCAGAGATGGTGAACTGAGTTTAAGTAGATCAATGATCAATAGCTCTGATAAGATAATTCGAAAAGGTGGCTCCTCAATCTTCCAGCATGCTGTTGAAGGTTGGAAAATCAATTCTTCTTTGGTACTGGAAATACGGTGAGTGTTTTAAATAAAATGCATTTCATTTCATATTACCTATAATTCTTTAATTTCATATTGCCTGTAATTATTCTTGTTCGGAAAAGTCTTTTGATTTATAGTTGCGGGTGGATGTTTTGTAACTGTACATATTTAGGGTTCAAAATAAGCGTAACTAAATTACATTAGACTCCAAAATCAAGTTATCCTTCAAAAGAATAAATAAATTGTTTTCATCTGGCTGTGCCAGACTCATGCAGTCGGAATCTACATTGTGCACGTCCACATTTGGTTGTCTAGAACTCTTTTGCAGTCAGTGGTGAGAAACTGACACTTTAAGGACATGCTTTCCTCTCATCCTAAAGGTCTGAAAGAGAAGAGATGGGAGTACTCTCAACGTACCTATTTTTCTCCCTTAAGTACAAAGGGAGCTTAGGCCGACAACTTGGATGTAGGAGTCAAGAGCTAGAACATCCGGAGCTGTGAATCCAGCCCTGACTGTGGCTGGGCCAAGTAACACCCCCATCTCTCAATTTTCCATCCTAAAGTCAGAGAGGCAAAGTAGAGCCTTAGGCTCATTCTGACAGGGGAAACACAGTAGCAGAGCTAAAGTGAGTGATAGTTGTCATGTGTCTTAGTGGTTACAGTGAGTCTGCTCGCTTTTGGGCTTGAGAGAAGAGAAAGCAGAAGCCTGTAAGTGTTGTGTATTGTCATTGTGTCTTCCCCATCTTAATCAGGAAGGTGGCCAGTGAGGGAAGTGTATGGAGCATGGGCTGGCACTGTGGAGGGCTAGGAGTGTCACTTCCTGTGAAAAATGGTAGAAAATAACTGTTTTTAGTCGCAATCACATAGCAGAGAAGACTTGATTTTCTGTAGGTTAAGATTCTGAATAGGAATTTTATCTAAGTAAAATGTGGTTTCTGTGTCATTTCCCTTTCTACTTCTTGTTTTGTTCTGTTGGTTTGTTTTTTTTAAAGGGCAGCTCACAAAACTCTTAAGACGGGCAATATATCCATGTAAGAAAGCATGGCTTCTCTGAATGAGGAACGTAGGGTTATTTTTTAAATGACTGCTATTTTATGTCCCTAATTCTAAAACATGCAGAAGATAACAGCTAGCTTGGATATTACTAAGGCTGTAGTAAAGGACTGATGTTTTGGAAGTCTTATGCTATGATGGACATGGTGCGGCCAAGAAACAGCCTCAGGGAAGGAAGGAGTGGCCAGATTTGGGTAGGCAGCAAATTAATACTCTGCAGGCTGTAGCTGTGGCTCAGCTGCCTGGGAAGTGCTCTGTGGAGTCCCCACTCCTTGACTGCCTAGACTAAGGGACCCTTGGGCACTTGGCTGTTCCCCAGGGACCTGGGGTTCCTACTGGTGAAGACCTGGTAGTTGCCCTGAAATGCATCTGAAGTGCAGCTCAGGAGTGGAGTTTCTTCCAGGACCAACCCTTCAGATACGGCCCATTTGAACTGTGTATGGCTGTTCGGTAAAGGCTAAGTTCTGCTCCAAAGTAGTTTAGGAAAGATAAGCAGATTTTCTATATCAGTAACAGTATTTAAAATTGATACGCATATAACGGCAGTTTAGGTTGGAGAAATATTGAGTAACTTCAGAAGAATAATGTTGAAATTTCAAGTTGTAGTTTACGATTCTGACAGTTAGGAGAAAACAGCACACAGTTTTACTTGTGAAGAAAACTGATTAGGAAGCCACTGAGTGACTGGAAGTAGAGACAGATAACTCTTTTCAGTAATTTTCTTGAAAAGTGTCATATTTCAGAACCATTTAAAACCAATGGCTCAAACCAAACAACAAACAAGTAAAAATATTACAAGAACTTTTTGATTAAAATTAAGAAAGAAAATGAAGCTTGGGTTGTATTCATTTTTCATCTGTTTCAAAAGCAAAATACATTGTTTAGACAAAGAGATAAAACAGCAGAGCATGCTTTAGAATTTTTTAAGCCTGTTACTACATGTGTATCATCTCAATCTATTAAAATCATGAGTTTCAAAATCAGTGTTTAGATGTACTGTTGGCTGGTGGAGGGAAAGTTTTCTCATTTTATAAATTACTGATGTGCTTTTAAGAAGTACCATGATGTGATTACATGTTGGGTTTTTTTTTTTTCTAAATTGTACAGTGGAGAATGCTTTTTTGTCTCAGTAGTACCATGAATAAAGACATGTATCTTGTACACTGGGTTAAGCAGTAAAGATTCTACTTTATCAGTGTAAAGATTTACTGTACAGTAGAGAGCATAAAGCTGAATTTATTTAGTTGTCCACAACGCTAGTACTGTTTTGAGATGAAATAGCTACCATCATGAACACTGGGGCAGAAAGCAGCTGTTTTCACTGAACCAGCAAAAGATACTAGATTGATGTGATTTAGGGCCAAAATTTGACATAAACTATATGAAAGGAATTAGTGCTACCAGCCAGTCACATTCTTTCAAAAAATCCTGTTTGCTAACATGCACAGCATGTTCAGTTATGGTAAGCAGTGAGGGACAGAGGTTTGGCATGCTTTTCCCTGAGGAAGCCTCGTGCAGCCCCTTGTGATATGTGTTCCACTCTGATGCTGACTAAACAATGTTCATTCTTCTTTCACTTTTACAGGCGGTTTGCTATACACCTTGCTTCCCTGTCACAGCAGTAAGAAGCATCTTAGCCGTAAATATTTTTTACACTTTACAGACCTACCAGGACTAACTTCAAATGTGTCTCTAGCAATATCCTAGAGTGTTCTCATGGTTAGACTAACTGTTCAGCCCCTCCGAAGTTACGTTACATGCACTGTGTAGACCATGAAGATGATTCATACTCTGTTGTTGCAAATGTTAACGTGAGTGGCTGTGGTCTTGTGGTGTGAGGTTGACCATAGCAAATAACAGTAAGAAAGAAACAACAAAAAATAAAAAAGCTAGAGCCTGTTGAATAATGTATAAAAAGTTATCAGTTCTTAGCAGTGGAAAAATAATTTGTGAAACCATTAGTGTACAGCATAAAGACATTTCATAAAGCTTATAATCATCCATAAGTGATAGCCACTTCTGTTTTTTATGTCAGCTTTACACCTGCATTAGCAATTTTAAAGTGTAGAAAATATTTGGTAGTGAGTTTTGCTTTGTGCGAGGACTGTTGATCAGTGGTATGTCTGAACCGAGTTGGCTGGCAGCTGGAATATTATGGTTTACTATTTGCTATGTTGACCACAGACATCATCTCTGGCCATCTTATTTTTGTCAAGTTAGTGAACATTAGATCAGTTAGACTATCAGCCCCAAAGGTCCTATGAATTCTTGGTAAGGCCAGCCTCTGATGGGAGTCAATGAGTGAAAAAGCTCCTTTATCAGGACCCTGTGGGACGAGAAGCTTCCATTTGGTTTCTGGTGTTACAGGATGCTCTCTGGGACTTTGCAGCCAGAAGAGGCAGTCTAGTAGCAGAAGTAGCAGCTCTTTTGGGAGCATGGCAGCCCTTTGCAGATGTTAACCAGGTACTAGAAGAAAGAGCTAGATTTTCTGTGGCTGAGGTGGAGATGATGGATATTATTAATTACTTGAGACTTTGCCAAATTTGCTGCCTTGCCAAGAATGACTGGTCTAGTAGGAGAGTGATTTTTCCAACTGGTATTACCTTGTGATTGCTGACAACTTCTTTGTGCCTAAGGGAAAAGGACTGCTTGCTTGGCTCCCCCTCTGTCTGAATGATTTCAGTCATGAAGAAGAGAGAGAACCCCCTCTCTGCAGGGTTTTGTGTCTTAAGTCCTTTCTGCTCTCTGTAACAATGTGAAGGTTTTCCAGTTATGGAAATTCAAGGTGTATTGAAGGCCATACTTTCAGAAAGATGTGGGAGAGCTGGTACCAACCTGTCTGGGGAAGCCTTCCAAGCGGGACTCATGCCAGTACATCTGTCACCTGTGTGAAATGACCTGAAGTCTGACGTCTCCGTGTGTGACTTTATTCTTCCACTTATTTGTGATTAAGTGTGGTCTTTTATGTTGGAAAAAGCAGATGAAGGTTTTGAATTGCAGGAAGGTAAAATGAAAAAAAAAAAAAAAGCGTGTTCAGAATGTGTGTTCAGAATGTATTTATCTCTTTGCAAGGTAACAGAGAGCTTCATGAGTGGAAATTTCCTGTCAGAACGATGTGCGAACTTGTAAGATGTTAACAGCATCATTAAAAAAAAAGAAGTGCAACTTCCTCCTTAGAAGGGTTCAGATTATTATCATTGTTTATCTTTCAAGTTAGTATGAAACTGCTATGATAAGTCCCTAAAGTGCAAGCAGTAAATACTGAAATTGCAATTGAGCAGTACAATTGCTCTGAAACTTTTGGAGTAACATTATGGGGCCAGTTGCACTGTTTCCTTCAGATCTTCTGTGCCTCAAAGGCATGCAAACTGGGGCCCTCTAGTCTGGTTAGTCATAATAAGCCTTAAGGGGTTTTTACCTCCTCAGACCTCTTGCCTCAACTGAAAATTTCTCAGTCAGTTGGGATGATCAATTCCTTTGACTCCTTTCTTTTGACTTTTAACTTGTTTAACTTCATGAAAAGATGACGTGTGGCCGACCTTCTATGGTAAGCAGTAGTTGAGTCACTCTCTGTTTAAAAGCCCTCTTTTCTGAAGATTTGTGCCTGATCAGCACGTGCTTCAGCTACTGAAGTGACCTTTCTGGTCGTGGGAGAGTGGGGTGCCCTGAAGAGCATGAAGAGGGCTAGAATGGGGACAGAGCCAGACAGCAACTTCCCGTAATACAGCATTTCCCCATTCTCCATGGGCTGGGGAATGCCAGGAACCTTCCCACAGTTAGCTGCAGTTAGACGTGTTTTTAACGAATCCAAATCAGGGGTTGGACTAGATGATCTCTGAAGTCCCCTTCCAACCCAAACTACTCCACCGTTCTAAATGCTGCTTTCCTTGAATAGGTTTTCTTAAAACTCCCTTTCAGTCAGACTAAAACCAAACCCAAAAAGGAGCAAACACTCACAGTACCCAGTGGCTCCTCAGGAGGTCAACAGGAGCTGTAGCTGTAGCCATCTCCAAGGGCAGGCTGTGACCTTGTGTTACCACAGTTTGTTCTTGTTTTGCTTTGTTTTTTTTTTTATTATTATTTTTTCATTAAACTAATTTAGCTGGTAAAAAGTATACTTTACCTGGGTCATGCATGGTTCTTGGTGATTTTAAAAGCTGACAGCTGCTGCTTTCCTTCAGACTAGGGAGTGCAAAGCAGCATAAGGACTTGCTAGGCTTAGAAGATGGGATTGTTTACAGACCTGTGTGTATCAGTCAGTGAAAGGCTGCAGGAAAGCAACAAGAGCGGTCAGAGATCTACAACACATGACCTGTCCCGTTAAAAAATAAAAGTTTTAAAAAAAAGTTGGATGGCTTCTTAGCCTCAGGTAAATCAAGGCTATTGCCAAGAGTAAGGAATAGTCTGCCCTCCACAGGCAAGCTGTAAGCAATAAGAACAGGCTTCAGCTGTGGGAAAGATCGGAGCTAGCAAGAGGAACATTGTGCTGCTGGTTAGGCTAGGGAAGCACTGACATAGTCTGCATGGGGAGTTTGCTAAGTCCCCACCATGGGGGTTATTAGGAATGTATTAGATAAACATGGGCTGGGGATGATGTAGATGAAGGCACATCTTTAGTGGGGGCAGAGTGTTGACTGGGTGGTCTTAACTGTCTGTCTCAGTTGCCATAGTGTGGTTGCTGGTGAGTCAGCCCATCTTCCTGGGTACTGAGGATGCACTTCAGGGGCTTCCCCTTATGGTTGTGGTCCAGACAAGGCCACATGACCCAGCAGCGAGGATTCCTGGCACTCCTTGCTTGAACGGAATGATTTTCCCAGGAAAAGTGCTGGAGGTCATATTTCATTGTTCTTGACAATGTCTGAAAATATGAATTTATTTGTAATCTTATAAGTCAAATGCTTATTTCCTTCCCTTAATCCACACAATTCTGGGGTAGATGAGGGAGAGTGTGCCATCATAGTACAAAGACTACAGTACAAAATAAAGCCAGAAAAATGCACATTAAGAGAAAAATGTCACCATATAGTCCCAGAGCAATACATATTTATACCTTTGGAAGGCTCTTCGGAGACAATGCTGTCTGCTACGTGTACTTTATCAGATAAACTGGGAGTTCTAAGTGATAGTTAAATACTATGAACATCTGTTTCTGGTTCTCAAAGAAAAACCCTAGGTCAGCCACAGACTGTGACAGTCACGGTGTTTCTGTGAGTCACGTAAACATGTTGTAAACAGCTGCTTGGCTTCAGATAAGAGCAAGCCACATCTGCTTCACCTGCCCACAGAGTGCTCAGGCCACACCCCAGATACAGTTTTATTCACCGAAACAAAACTTGAAGACACCTCAAATAAAAAGAGTTTCTGTATACATTTTAACTTATGGTTGCAGAACACCTTTGCTTCAAGGTTTAGTAAAAATCATGCTTTTTTTTTTTTCCTGTAATTGAGCTTAATTTTGAAATTTATATGCAGCTGGATGTGGATTAGCACTTATTTTAAATTATTTTGTCATGTCTGTTTAATCAGAATAAGCTTGTGCTATTTTTAGTGCTCTTTGTGGGGCATAACAGAGGTTTAAACAAGTTCTTACTATTAACCAGCATCAGGACTGACTGAGACACTCATGCATGTACTTTCCATTTTTGTCATATTCCTTAGTAAATTTTTTTTCTCTTAGAACATAACATTAAAATGGGAAGTACTACTGTCCTCATGGTACAGATGAATCATTAACACAGAGGAACTTAAAACAATGGCATGAACTATGCATTATTAATCATATTTCATTATTAAAAGATACCTGGATACAGTCAGATTAATCAAGTGAAATATTTTAGCATTATTACACATCTCTTATAGGAGGATTCTTATATGTACTGTAATACCTGTGCGTACATTTAATTGAATATGTTACTGACAACTTCAGATAAGAAAACATGTTTAAATATGTGGGAGGATAATAGGATTCAGTGACTTTCGCCCATCTCAAAGTTTTATTGAGAAACAAATTCCTTAGACATTTTGGAAATTCCAGCTCTCTTAAATAAGTGGTTGGTTATCTGAATCTAATTCAGGTCCATTTGAAACTGTTTGGAGGACTTCTATATGTAAACATATAGATAGATAAACAAGCTTTGACTGTCAGTAACCAAATTAATAGTAGAAGTCAAAGTGCTTTTTTTTTGCACTCTTTGCATAACTTCACTGACTTCTTCTTATGTTTTTAATATAATAAACAAGATACAGTATTCATGCACAAATGTTGCTGCTTGTTTGCTAACAGAAACAGTATTAGACTCATTCATTCTGGGTATCAGGCGTGGGTGCTTCAAATTACTAAATTGAATCTTCTGGTGATCCCATGTGACTTTTTTTAGTCAGAGCCATAGGTTTCTGAACATCTCACATGATTTCTTTTGCTTTTTGAGACTTTGTGATCACCCCTTCTCACGTCATAGTGCATGTGAAGTGAGTCTCTGGGTAGCTTGACTGATTCTACTGCCAACTTTTGATACGTTAATCTTGTCTTTTACAGCCACAGCTCTGGTGAAGGTAGTGAAGAATTTTAGTCATTTTTAATGCTGCTAGATTAGAGAATTCCTTCTATATTGGTCTTTTTCATTTTGTAGCAATTTATATATGTTGCAGAGTACCCACAAAATCAAGCTTATCAAACTCATGGAGATTTTAAATTCTTTCAGTTTACAGGCTGAAGTGAAGTCTTCATCTTCCTTTTACAGAAATAACTTGCCTGGCCTTACCAAAAGCTTTAGCCACTCAGGATTTATCATTTTCTATCCTATTCTGTTATTCTGAGTCCCTCATATGCCTCAGCACAAGCTGTCTGTGCTCTGATGCTGCTTCATTTATATATGACAGCTGCAACAAACAGCCCAAGACATTCTTTCCCTTTTTTTTTTTTTTTCTTGTTTCTGGTTTAAGAAATGAGATGAAACACTTGAAAAAATATTTTCCTCATGTTTCACTTCCCCTGTGTCTTTTAAGGTCAGTTCCATGGTGAGATTTTTGTGTCAATAGTTGCAAGGTTCAGACACATTCTTCCTTCTTGAGACAGTGACAAAAGAGCTAGCTGGTGAGCATGGTGTTCCTGTAGTTCATCCCGTTTCACTTGTGGGGGATTATTTCCCCTTTATGTCTCTCAGTGGGTGTTGCAGCTGGTAGAGTTGCATTTCTAGTTATCTTTTCCTGTTTTGATCTGCTCTAAGGAAGTTCAGCTCTAAAAAACTATTACGTAAAAATAGCATTCTCTTACTCAACAAAATGTCTAGTCTCTTTTAAATTCCACCTTACCTGCTGACAGCAGTGGAAAATGCAAAGTTTTTTTTTTTCTTCTTGTCTTGTTAGAGTTGCAGAGGCAAAAGTTTCTATTTAAATTAACATGTTGTGAACACCCCTCCCCAGCTCAGCACTCCCCGTCAGTTCCATAAGTGTATTGTACTTAAGTATGTGATTAAGGTCAGATGTGATCTTTGTACCTCTTCACAAATGCAGAGCAGAGATGGACACAAGCTTGTAAGGCTTTGCTGATTTGCAGTCCTGAGCTACCAGGGGCTCCTGTAGCTCTGGCTTGGAGTCCTTTCCAGCTCTTTATACCAAGGATAAAACTGCTCGGCACTGCCAGTGCAGGTGTCAGTCATTAGATAGCTGCAGTCATTAAAAGAGTCTTTTTTTGAACTTCTGTGTTGAAAGTGTGCCAGTTTTTAGACCCCTGACCCCACCCCCATAAGCAGGTACAATTACCATGACTTAACTGTTTCAGCTGTCTTTTAAGCAAACATTCTTCACCTGTTACTGATGTGGACTGGGAGAATACAACTGTTCAGTTACCATAGTTCACTTGACCCGTGGTAGCTTGTTAAACCTTCATATCTTGGTCATGTGTGTTTGAACCAGGCTAATAGTTTAAGCAATTAATTGCAGAGAAGCAAGGGATTGAACTAACATGATTTAAAGCAATGCTAGACTTCGTAAGGGTTTCTGTGAGTTCAGCTAACAGCTTGACTAGACCCTGAGCTGCAGTAGTTTAATTTGCCGTATGTTTTGAAGCTGACTTTGTTTAAATTAGTACAAAAGACTGTGGGTGTTCTTATTTCAAGTTAATTAGGGTAACTTTGGCTGAACTTCACTTAATTAAGGGCAAGTTTATGTTAAACTGAGTATATTATTCTTATGCTGAAATAAGAATCTGTAAGAAAGCACGGCCGTTCCTGAACCAAGCTGATTTATGGGAGATGAGACTCTACTGAAGCATTTATTTTCTAAATCATAAGTACCTCATATATTTAACTATGTTTCTATGAAAACAATACTCAAAAATAGTATGACTTCTGATTTCCGCAGTCATCTTCCCTTGGTCTCTCAGTCCTTTGTCTGTAGGAAGTCATTAAGCTCTGTCACTGTAGCATTTACATGTCATATTGTAACCAAGATTTGAACTCTGTCCTAACAGCTTTACTTTAATGTCATCCTAGAGCATGGGAAATGACCTTAGTCTGTCTGACACTGTGCTTTATGTTGTATGCTCTGTGCAGTCTGTATTACTACTTAGATAAGCTCCATGCGAGCAATGGGTGTTGCGTTTTATCTGTGCATTTTTCTGTCAACCCAGAAAGAACATTCTTCGATTCCTGGATGCTGAAAGAGATGTCTCAGTGGTCAAAAGCAGCTTCAAGCCAGGGGATGTAATCCATTACGTACTGGACAGGCGCCGCACTCTAAACATTTCTCAGGATTTGCACAGCCTTCTCCCTGAAGTTTCCCCAATGAAGAATCGCCGATTTAAAACCTGTGCGGTTGTTGGGAATTCTGGCATCCTTCTGGACAGTGGATGTGGAAAAGAGATTGATAGCCATGACTTTGTAATAAGGTGAGTTTTCGTCTGCTGTTGAAGATGTAGGCTGCAGTGTTTCTTGGAGAAAAGCTGGGAGAAATGTTTCAATCTGAGATAACAGATTTCAGGAATTACCTGAAATTACTCTGAAACAGTATCTTTCACTGTGTGATTCCCCAAGTTTAAATACATGCCCGTGTTGTTGACAAGAAGTTTATTTTTAGAGTGAAAATAAAACAAGGGCCAGAGGAGAGAGGCTTGTGCTACTTTTTTTTTCTTTTCATTGTTTTTATTCCAGACAAAATAGATATTCTAGTGGAGGCCTTAGTAGAATAAATGCAAAATGTTTTCTCTTTCAAATATACACTTTCTTAGCCAATAAAACATTACTTATGTGCAGCATGGGGTGAAATTTCAGGGTGATATGTTGATGTTGAACCAGATAGCTGCCATTAAGGTAATTGGAAGTCACACATCTAAATCCCTTCACATGCTCTAAAAATGTGTCCCTGCAGTTTGGGCAAAAAGGTTGATATGCTTCACTTTATTCATTCTTCAAGCACTCACAGCAGAACAACTTTGGACTTCACATATTAATAGGAAAAAAAGAGGAAAATCTGGGCTCATTTGATACCCTGACATTATATGAATGTAGAGAGGGTTGGGCAAGAGGTAGATCCTTTTGCTTTTGAAGTAGAAGTTTCAATTGGTTTGGTTTGAGCAAGGTGAAAGGGCAGAAAATAGAAAGACAGGGCAAAAAAAATATAGAAATAGTTGTCATTGCGTGTTATTTGCTTTTTCTTTTCTCACCTTGAAGAAAGATAGTGGCAAAAAAAAAATCACAAGGGTATGCAAAAGAAAAATTATAGTATTTCAATACATAAAACAGGATCTATGCAGGAAAGTTGTATTTTATTTCACAGGTGTACTAGCAAGTGGCAACTGAAACAATAACACACCGCTCTTTCATTTTCCTGATTTGTTTTTCTTGTACCACGAGTCTTTCAAATTAGCATCCATATTGCAGAAGGATTCCAAAAATAAATACTACATTAAGCAACAGTTAGGCTATGGCATGCTTTTGTGCTCTTTCACAGATTAAATGTGATCAATTTAAAAGGACTGCAGAGAAATTTAGATACTAGATTTTCTAGATTAAAATTTTATTTCAGAAGGCAAGGTACATAATTAAGTGATGTGTCAAATTTCTTTGAAGTCATCTCTATGCTCTTGTTTAAGAGAGCATAGACATGCTTTATAGAGAGCATCTCTATGTTTTGACTAGTCATAAAATTGGGTAATGATATCTGATAACAGATTTTAACTAATTCAAGCCATGTGGAGTAAAGATAATATTCTTAAAGATTTGTGTACGAATAATAGAAGGATGGTGAAGCTTAATAGAAACATCAGGAAGTTACTGTTGCTAATCAGTTATTTGGACTGGAGAGACGTGTCTCATGTGGTGCATGACTAGTAAAGTGATCAACTTAACTAGTTTACAAGATCAACTAGTTAGTCTGATGATACTGTGGATAATAATCTTTATAAGGTTCTGGGTATAGAATACTTAACCCTGCAGCCTACAGAGAGTTTTGATACAGTTACATTTTGGGATTTACAAATCAAAGTTAAAACATTTTAGAAGTTCACAGATTATTTCATAGGTTAAACTAAATTATATTTATTTATGTATGTCTGGATGGATGCATAGGTACATAGCATCCATTTAAAGTAAATAGCAATGATTGTATTTTGAGTTAAAGTAAAAGGCAAAGTATTCCTCAGAGTTCCAGTTTTCTACATTCCTCCTCTTCCATTTAAAAAAAAAAAAAGGTACACAACATGACATGTAAATCCATGATCTAATGGTACTGGCATACGTGGTAATAACTCACCTATTGCCATTAGGATTCCAGTATTAAATTGTACCGTGGCGATCTGTTACTCTCTTTGCTTTCAGATGATTTCTCTAGAAGTAAAATGCACTCTTTCTACTCACCACCTGATGGTATTCTGAAAAGCAGTTCTTTTATGTACTGTGTGCAGCTAGGTGTATAGGCTGATGAACGACATTTTTGTGAAATTTCCTGAGGCTGAGTGCATTATGGCTGTGTGCTTTGGTTAAACACATTATCCAGTTGATTTTGATAGTACCATATGTTCTTTTTGAGATCTGAAACAAAAGTGTGTGGTTTTGACAGTTATTTCTTGCAGCAGGAGTTCTAGTGTTAGATCCAACACCAACAGTACCATTAATTTAATGATAAAACTGATAGTGGAAGATCTGTGAAAGTGGACACCACAGGCATCCAGCAGTTTTTGTGTTACAGTATAATAAACTCAATAACCCAGATTTTAATGGTCCTATAAAGGTGGTATGAAGGTGTTAGTAATAACTGATAAAGGCATAGAATATATGCTTTATTAAGGGTAAAGAAGATGATAGTACCTAGGACTTTAAGTAATTTAAGTGTGATAGTTATCTGTCAATGTCTTTGAAAGTCATCCAAAGTTACTAATAACTTTCCGTCTTCCTTTGAGACATTTCGGCATATTCAGTGCCTTCTACATAACAATGCCTCTCAAAGAACATTGATCCAACAGAGACACCAGATAATCAGAATACTGCTGTTACGAGAAATGTTTATAAATAGCCACCTAAACTAGAGTCAAATAATAAGTGTGCCTGCAAGCCAGCATAAAATTGTCAGCAAATTTTATAAATAAAACAATACTATTCTTCTTCTTTAGACATCTCTGAAAGTGCATAAATAATGGTCATTTCTGTAAGCAAGGTAATATCTTGTCAGCATAAGCAGTTTTACTGTATTACGGAACATTTTAAAAGTGGCTTGGTTTAATTACTTGATTACAGAAGGCCTTACTTGGTTCACATGGCATCAGAAATCAAGAGTCTAGGGACATACCTTCTGCTAGCTTAAAATGGATTAGTTCCACAAGTTTAGTGAAGTCATGCCTATTTTGACAGTAGAAAGTGTAGCCCATCTAGTTAAAATGGGAAGCACGGAGACTCTTTGCTATTAAAAAACCTGTACTGGCCATAAACTATTTCCTGTTTCCTTTATTCCTTTCCTTTTTACCTTTTATGTTTTTTCACACTGTTCAGCCTTTCACCTCTGCTACTTTTGTAGCGGTCAGCTAAAGCACGCTGCGTTTTGATACTATACCCAGAAAGGGTCCGAACCATTCCAGAATCTCTGATTCCATAAAAGAAATTACATTTAAAATGTATAAATGGCACAGTGCTGCTGCAGGAGCTGTTTTTTGCATTGTGCTGTTTTTAGCTGCTTTTTTAGCTGTTAGTCAGATATACGGTGCTTGCTCCGTATATGTAAATGCAATGTACATGAGATGTAAATGCAATACATCTAATTCCTCCTTTGTCTATGCTCTCATGCTGAAATTCTCGTGCCAGGGCTGTGTTAGCTTTTATGTCTTACAGAACAGGTGAGCTCGTTATAGTAAGTGGTACATTTTGAAATGCAGTGGTACATTTGAAATACAGTTGCATTTTTCAGGAAGTCCTATGTACTTTGGGTAAATGTAAAATAACAATACTAAACATTGCCAAGTAATAAATTTCAGATTGCTGGAATTACTTCTGGCAACCAGAAAATGCCAAAAAGTATTCAGTCCAGCTTTGGGTTCAGAATTTGAACAACGCCAAAGATCAGAAGAAGTACTTTTTTTTTTTCCGTGTGTGTTAATGACATTCAGTGTTCATGCTGAGAAGTATTCAAAAGCAGAGGCAAGTACAATTTTGGAGTTATTTGGTTAAAAACCAACCAACCAACCAAAAAAAATCCCCCAAACCTAGTAAATAATCCTGTGTATTTTCTTTTGGTGACACTACTTCTGTTGGCCTATGTGGAGAACAGGCCCATTGGGTGAAGTTGTTTGACTAGCTTAGGGCTGCTCTGACAAGGAACAGCCATGAGAAGATATTACTTCTTTATTCAGATTGAAGTGCCTAGTTTACATGTTACAACTCTTCTTTCTCCCATTGGAGTGTTTTCCTGATAATTGTGTCAACATCTAGGAATCAAGCCGAATATTCTTGCCATCATTGGTGACAAAATTTTGCTGGGCAAATGTAGTTCCTATTTTTCCAATGTCTTTTGACTTTCATTTTTTAACTTGGCAATTCTTGTGATTATTGAAGTTGACACAGAAAAAATTCGTAGTCCTTTAATAAATGTGTTGGTTTATCCTATACAAAGAGGAGGATAATGTGTTTGACTTCCTCCCCAACATCTTGGTTTTGTGGGCAAGAAATTGTGATGTGAGCAGAAGACAGTGTATCTGTTCAGGAAGAAGAAAAGGACAGACCTTCTAACCATTCTAGGGAGATATGGTTGCTCATTTCAGGAAAACAACTTACATTTCTCTGCTTGTACTAATATGTAGGCAGGGAGCGGTAGCAGTTTCTTCTGTGTTGTTCTTCAGCTGGTAGGAAAAAAAAGTCATAAATTTGTTGGAATAAAAAGATTTCGGATAGTAATGTAATTACATTCTGGAACTTTTTGCGTTTTTTGTAACTTTGATCATCATTTATGTTTAAATATTTATTTAATACACCTTGCTTGAGGCATAACCATTGTGCCAGTAGAGCTGGATGCTCCAAGCCAGCAGATGTCTTCAAAGTGAAATTGCCAATTTAACAGACTTATTTTAAAACACTATTCTTTCCTTAAAAATTACTTTTGAATACATCATGACGCGTTCGTCAGTCCTTTTTTAGCTCTGAAATGTGGCAGCTCTGTTTTTGTCCTCTGTCTCTTCCTGCAAATTGTTAACACTACATTGAAACATTAAATGAAAGCAGAAGAAAGCCAGAAAGCCATCATCTTCAGATGTTCTTGCTCCATGATTTGGCTGCCTGAGAAAGGGGGTGTGACAGTGTAGTCGCACTGACTGCGCGACAGTTCCAGTCGAGTTAGTCCACATCAGGAGAACCTTGGAGAAGGCTTGACTTCTTGTATCCACCTTTTCCCTTTTTGGCTTCACCTCACAACTTCTTCAGCTACTGGAAGGGTCCTTGTATGACTGCTACTCCAAGCAGCCCATTATGAGGCAAGAACTGATGCAGAGATGTCTTCTTATGGAGGGGAGTTTCTTGCTTAATCAGTATGTAGCATGTGGTGCTATCTGCACTGGTGGGCCACAGTACTGGGTACCCTCCATAAATATTTATAATTCCAACTTTGATGCAACTTTTTTTTTTTTTTTTTTTTTTTAAAGGAAGTTAATTTTTAAGTAGGGGATACGGGAGGGGATTTAAGGATATAAGTTCAGCTTGGAGCATCATCTCAGCTCGCCACCCATTCGCACACACCAGAGCACCTTTTAATTTTGCTTCAGCTTCTGGCTTTTATCATTCAGATCTAACAAGCATCAATTCATTGAAGGAGATGATTAAAAAAAAAATTCTGAAAGAATAGTTTGCTTGGGGTCTGTCAGGCTTTTTTTGGGTTTTTTTTTTTTTTTTTTTTTTTTAAAGGAAGTTAATTCTTAAGTAGGTGATACGGGAGGAGATTTAAGGATATAAGTTCAGAAGTCTAAGGTAACATCAGTAAGAAGAGACTTCTGTAAACCCATATACAAATGATTGAAGATTCCAGAGTGATTTCTTAAATAAACAAGTGTCCTATGAACATCCAAATGTAGAGCACCTAGGATTAGCCTGACTCTCTCATTATCCTGAGATAAAAGGATAAAATTATTTAAAGTTGTTTACTCCTATGGTTGATAATACAGAGCTTTTAATTTAGTTGCTTTCTGAACAGTTCCAAATGTAGGAAAGCTTCACTAACCCATTTGTTCATTGACAGAGTGTTTCAATTGAGGTCTGGCAATGTTCAGAATAGTCTTAAACATTGCCTTTTCCTGTTCCCTGTTTTTGAATGTTCAATCTACTCCTTTTTTTTCTGCTTTCCAAACTCATGACCCCAAAGTGCTTCTCTGAAACAATGAAAACAATCATTTTGCCTGAATTTATTTGAAGGATAATGAAATTTTTTAAAATGCTTTCTGTCCTCACAGTGTTGCAGAACTGTTCTGAAGTTTTTGATAACCAGAACAGTAGCACTTCTGTGGTATTTTGATAAGTGCCCTGTACAATGTGTCCTTTATAGAAAGTAATGTGTAGGGGTATTTTCACATAAAAAGGGAAAGATACAAGTATTCAGCAATCTACTAATTTCTGTTTCTCAGGGTTTTTTACATTAAAATACCATTCTCAGTATTTCACTTCTTTAGTTTTGCTTTTTTTTCCATATGCAACAAACTTTCAGTGATAGAAATTCTTTTCTTTATTTTAGTGTTAAAGTAATGGTATTAGAAAGAACCGTAAAACTCTGTAATTCATGGGTAATGTTGCAGCAATGATTCACAATACAGAGGTAAATAATGTATTTTGCCACTGTTTCTAAAATACCACTTAAACTTTTTCTGTCACTTCACTGTGCTGTGTCAGTTGAGGATGACTTGCATTTCAGTCACTGGTGTTAAGGAAGATGCTGGGAAGAAATAATTTAATGATTATCAGTACAGATTCTAATTTGGGCAACAAGAAGTAGTGAAGTGTATTAGTAGATGATGTTACAAAAATATGTCTTCTAACTAGAGTGAAATCAGTCATAAATTTAGGATTCTTGTGGACTTGTGTTAAAAAAGAGGCCATCGGGTCAGTAAAGCTATACTTCACATAGCACATCTTAAAAGACAGCTGTAATTCCTGTGTGTGAAGAGGATCCATAATTAATGCTGTACCTGAGCCTCTACACAGCTCTCATGAGACATTCTCTGTTGTGCCATGTGGAAGGTAAGGACTGGGATGAAGTGGGATATGTCAGGGGATTCCCTGTTAATCCAGATCCCTATTGTTAATTTGAAGCAATTTTACTTTTATCAGGAGGCAAACAAGTATACAGGACATGTGAGAATCCATACATGTTAGGAGTCATTAGATTTAGCAGGGGGATGTACGAGGTTTGTGCATGGTTTTTTTTTTTAAAATCTCCCTTTTTGGGGTGTATGTGAAAATTATCACAGTGCTGCTGTACACCTTTATTTGAAGAGCCATGTGAATGATGTGCCACATATACACAGGTATTAGCCTGATGTGCTTCCTCCAAGGAGGCTTGCAGTAGGGTACTCCCAACTGTCAGGTTGTGTGCTGCCTTGAACTTAACTTTTTTTTTTTTTTTTTAACTCTTGTGTGCTTGAGCCTTGAATGTTACTCTCACATCCAGGTGTTTCTTAAAATGACAGGAGTCTTTGAATTCAAGATAGCAATATTGGCTCCTACAGGAATCTGGATATGAACCTGAATCTAAAAGTTTGTGGGCTATTCAGAAAAGACTGTACATTACTGATACTAGTTTAGGCAATGCCTTATGTTTCAGAGAGGTTTAATCTAATTTTCGTTCTTTGGCTTGTCATAGTGTATGTGGTTAATATTGTGTGATGGATATTTTTTGCTTTGCTCTACAAGGAGAAGATATTAATGAAATAAAGCACGTTTTTACTGCACTTTTCTGCAGCTTAGGTTTTAGAGTGGTTTTTAAATATTTATTTCAACTTGTAAACTTTAAAAAAAGAAGTGCACAGATGGTTAAAGGATTAACAAACGTACAGATTCATGGCCAGTTCTTGCATTATTACTGTATGAAGAATATTCTTTTAGTTAATGTGAAGTAAAGTGGAAATAGTAATCACTTCTACTCAAGCAAATTTTTATGGCTTTTATTTAAAATCAACTTGAAAATACCAATATATGGCCTATGAGTATTATATACTGGACATTTGTGTGGATATACATGAGCTGTGCGTTTATTAGTTACCAAGCAAGTTCAACTGAATCTCTGTGGAAAAACTGAAACTTCTCATTTAGTGTATTTTTTCTGAAGATGACTTCATTATTTTCTTTAAACTCTGCTCTCTAGGATACTCAGTATGTTGTGGATGTATTTGGGCCATAAAGGTGTCACAGCGAGCCCAGGGTTGGTTACTTTGATGTAAGTGTGGTATTGCAGCGCTTAACTCCATTCTTCAGTCTTTTCTCATGGTATGCAGTTCCAGCCATTGGCAGTTTGGTTCCTTTTTCCCCACACTTTTTCTTAATATAACTCACTGTAACTAATATATGCAACAAACATTTGTGGCAGAAGCAGGTTTTCAATCACTGAGACTTTTTGGTCTGTGGATTTTAGCATCTCAGTTATTCTATAGATAGTCAAATACCATGTGATATCTCATCAACTTATTTTTCCCTTTTATCCCAGATCTCTATTTAGTGATAGCATTGCAGTGCATGTTCCTGTTGAAAATCTTCTGCTATCAGACTGAAATCTCATTTGTAGGAAGGAATGTCTGCATTTTTACTATTAATATTATATATATATATATATATTTGCCTTTCATTGTCATGATTATACATCAATACCGTGTAAATTACGTGGCCCTGAAAAATTACATCTTACCTAAATCATACAATTGATGCCTGATAATAAGTTTAGATTAAGTACCCTGTTAAAATTGCTGCACTGGTGTTTTGGATATGGTCTGGGCTGATGGCATGGGAAGAACAGGGACTGCAGCATTGGAGATATTGTGCATATTATTGCCTATGGTACTACCAGTTACAGAGCCATGTATTGATCTGCCTGATCTTCTTGTTTGTCCATTCTTCGGTCCCCAAAACTGGAGGGGCAGAGGAGAATGCTCAGAGAGTGCTCCTGAACCCTTGACTAGCTGTCCTAGAGCCCTGAAATCTTTTTTCATTGCCCTCAGACTACTCCTCACCAGTTCATCATTGTCTACCTCTAAGACCAAGAGGGGATAATAACCTGAGGGCCGTATCAGGCCAGGAAGCTTCCTGGTAATATCCTTAACCCACGCCCCTGGGAGCAGCAGACCTCCCTTTGGGAAGGGTCTGGTCTGCATATGGGACCCTCAGTTCCCCTCAGAAGGGAACCACCTGTAACTGTTGCCCTCCTTTTTTGATTCACGGGGGCAGTCTTAATAAACGGAGCTGGCTGCTTCCGCAGCTCCCTGGATGAGCCACTATCAGTGTCTTTGATCCCCTCCTCCTCTATCTCCAAGGGCTCGTACCTGTTCTGTACAAGCACCTGGGAAGGCAGGGGGGGGTCTGGAGGGAACCCTCCTGCTCCCCCAAGCAGGTACCTGCTTCCACTCCCCCTCATCCTCTCCTAGTTCCCCTCCTCCTGCCTGGTGGCAAGAGGGCAAGGGGTCCTTTTCCCCTCACGGAGCCTTCCCCTGCTCCTTTTCCCTAAGGATGGCAGGGTGTTGGTCCGCCAGTCCATTTCCTTTTCACATTCCCAAATGGTCCTTAGTCTCTCATCTTCCTCTTTAAGCTCAGCCACGAGGCTGAGCAGATCCTGGACCTGCTCACAGTGCACTGTTTTTGCTGTCCTCCTGTAAGAGTGACAGTCTTTGACATACCAGTCTTTGTCTCTTTAAACCATTTTCTGAACACTTCTACTCTAGATACTTTTTAGAAGAAGTAAGGGAGCAAATGACTCTATTCGGTAGTTTAGTGCAAGGGGAAAAACAAGAAGCTAGAGCTTCTGGTTAAACAATGTTACATAGAAAAAAATAAGCTTGTTAGTTTTAAAGAATACACTTACAGTGATATTTTTTTTTAATGAAAAAATAAATGAAACGAAAGGAACTTAGGAAAGCCATTATTTTGCAAAATTATCTTTTCTGGGGCAGGCTGCATTTCATAATTTTCTCTGGAAAGAGTCAATAGCTTGAGGTCAGGAGAATGAGGTTTACAAATTTTTATATAATGTGATGCATATTCTCAATGCTCATATTTACAGCTGTTTGCTTAAAGCTGAAATCAATCTTCCATGCTATGTATGACTGTTAATTACAACCTGTTCGCATATTCTCAGTGTTAGTAACCTCATAGCGAGTTTGTCCTGCTCAGCTTTGACCTGCAGCCCACTTATTTTCAAGTTTTTGTAGAATGAATGAATGATGGTACATTGCAGAAAACTGTGAAATTGTGCTCTGGAGTCAAATTTTAAGCAGTTGTGTAGGTGCAAGGTATCTATAATGGAGCATGTGACAAAGAGGAAACTCAGTAAATTATAGTCTTCTACCTATTCTTCCTGATGGATTTGATATAGCAATCACAACTTTTTTTAAAAAAAAGGCTTTATTTGTTGTGTACAAATTCCTAGGCATATAATAATAAAGCTCCTGGTGCAGAGTCCCCCTCCTGTCCTCATCATTGTTGTGGATATATTCAGCATTCTGTGCCTTACAACAAATAAGCTATAATTAAAAATATAGCAAGAGTGAGATATTCCATTGCCTATTTCAAAGTTGTTCAGATAATAGGCTTCTAAATTTGACTTAAAAGAAAATAAGTACATGTTTATGTGTGTCTCTGAATACAAAGTTTTCTTGAAAGAGTCCTGAGAATTGACAGGAGACTATTGAAGTTTGCTAACAAAATAAACTTAAAAATTCCAACAAGTGTATGAAGCTATGATGTAGCATAAAGATGCATTGGAGGTTAAGATAAAAGCTCTGAATCAGGGAACAAAAGCCATTTACATATACTCAGGTCTATATGCAAATACACACTAGCTAGTTTTATTAGTCCTGAAACATATAAGAAAGATGGGAACCAACTTTTTAGCAGGGCCTGTTGCAACAGGACAATGGGTAATGTTTTAAAGAGGGAGGGAAGATTTAGACTACATACAAGGAAGAAATTTTTTACAACAAGGATGATGAAACACTGGCACAGGCTGCCCACAGAGGTGGTAGGTGCCCCATCCCTGGAAGCATTCAAGTTCAGCCTGGATGGGGCTCTGAGTAACCTGATGTAGTTGGAGATGTCTCTGCTCAGTGAAGGAAGGGTTGTACAAGATGACCTTTAAAGGTCCCTTCCAACTCAAACTATTCTATGATTCTATGATACCTCTCTGTAAGATTTTCTTGAATTTACATGGAAATAGAAATTATCTGGTACTAGCAGTTTTGGGTAAGTGTTACAGTTCATTACTAGCACATAAACTTCTGAACTTGTATGGAAACACTTCTGACATATCTGCTCCGTTTACTCCCTACTGAAGAATGTGCTGATTTCAATTTATGTGTTTTAGCAGGTGTTTTATATTTTCTAGTTTTGTGCATAGGTATAGAGTAAATATTCAATATTGACACTTGCAATTTAATGAGCACTAGAATGATTCTTTGAAGGAAATAACCTCTAAGAAAATGAGAAGTGGCTTAATAAGGGCTTAATATTTTTATAACTTGGTCAACTACAAGTAATTTAGTAATGTTTATTTCCTTAACGGAGCTAGAAATTTGTGTAAAGGTTGTCTTACATTTGTGTTCTACTGAAATAACAATCTTAGCAGTGTACTGCCAAGAGTATCTAGTTACTTCTTTGAAAACAGAGCCTTTCAAAGAGCGGGTGTACTTATCACATTATTTCAAACTTCAGCACTGCTACTAATCCATATTTATATAACTGATTTTTTTACAAGATCAAAGGTTAAGATCAGATGTCTAATTTGAAACACTAAAGCCTGAAAATTATGACTAGTATTTTAAATAACTGTTCATAGAAGACCCTATTGTTACTGAGTGCCTTTGGATTGCTCATTACTTTCTGAACTTATACTTAAAAAATCTGAATATGCAATATCTTAAGAATTTATACTGCTTATGCTGTATGCCTTCCTAGAATACAGTACTTAATATTATGTATACTACAGATGAAGCAGTAATGACATAACAAGGTAGGTGGACCTAGTATTTTGTATGCCTGTGGTGTTGGGGTTTTTTTCAGGATTTAGGTGAAATTATATTTATATGCTGTTTCCAAACTATATACACTTTTAAGAGTTAGGCACTGATGCTGTTGGCAGATGAGAAAGGAGCTGTCAAAAGACAAGGAATCATATTAGAAGCATAAGACCTATGTTATATGTACACACTTTGCATACGGTGCACAGCTTTTTAACGAGGTTGTGTTGGTATGTAGATGCTTCTCAAAATTGGACACAGAGCAGGGTTTTCAGTGTCAAGCTCTGTCTTACGTTTGTAAGTAACAGATGTCATCATATGGATGTATGTGTGACTACTGAAGAAAACCCTGCACTGCAAGAATCCTGCATTATGTTGTGCAATCTGCCTTTAAAAGAACCATTTTCAAGACCAGCACTAATTTAATGAATTAAATGGCTGATTTTAACTCCTTGGTTTGATTTTGGTTTTTTTTTTTAATTTTCAGATTTTGACAAGTCCACATTAGAGGTTCATGTACTAAGGTTTTTAGAAACAATTTTAAAAGTCAGTATTGAAATCAGTGGGAGTTTTTCCTGTGCCCTAACTACCATTTTCTAAAAGATATTACTGTTAGCAGCCTGTAATACATGCAGATGGTCTGTGGAATAGATGTATAAAATACTGAAGAATATAAATCTGTTTCCAAAGAAAACTTATATCTGCCCACATGGCATCAGAAAGTTGGACAGCTTGATCTCCTAAGAATATATCGGCTTTACGATCCTCAGAACATTTATTTCTGAAGAAGATAGGACCACTTCTTTAGTTGATAATTACAGAGCTAAAATGATGTTCTAAGGAATTACTATTATCTGTAAAGACTATGTCATCAGTTGGTGTTAATCAATATTGGCCTGCTGACTTATAACATTGGAGATCTGGCCATTAGAAGATGTCAGGCGTTAAGCAAAAAGTTCACTGTACCAGAAAAGAATTACAGAACTGGTAGAATACTATTTGTATGAGGAGTATAATCTCATGGAAATGTTTTGAAAGGCCTAGTTCTGACATTGCTTCTTAGCATCCTTTACCTCAACAGAGCAATTTGTTAATATTGAAACTTGAATTTTGTGAAAATATTATGTCTGGATACTTACTTGGAGCATACCAGCTACAGGCTAATTCATGCTACAGGCTAACAGGATGCTGTGGAGGTCACATTTTGTCACTTGCATCCAGTGCTGCCCATGGAGAATGCTGCCCTTGTGTGATTACATACAAATGTATTTATATAACTGAGGTAAAAAACTGGTGAAAAAAGGCATGATGAGATCTTTTTCTCAAGCCTAGAAAAAACCACAAAGCTACTTCAAAATTAAATAAGGTTTGAAAATGAGACATGAAGGAAAAATGAAAAGATTAATTATTTTTTCCATAAAATTACTTTCTAAATGAAATTAAAATACTGAATTTCAAAATATCCAATCAGCTGCAATGATAATACCAAAAACTCGTTTAACATGGGATAAAGTTCATTTGTAAATCATATTTAAGTACTGTATTGTAAAAGAAAAAGATGCAATGACTAACCTGTATAAATTATACTTTAATTGGCTGGCATGGCTTCTTTGAAGAGTATAAGCTGTTGGTAACAGGACAGCAAATGAACACTAATGAAAGGAAACAGGTGTTAGAAAGCATACACTTATTCATAAGTGCTTCTCTAGCTGTTGATGCATTTTAAAGCATGATGACATGGTTTTCAAATGTACAAAGAACTTTTTTTTTTCCTCAAAGCATTATGTACAATTAATGTTTTTTAAAAAATTGTCTAACAAGTGTCCGAAACGGGTAAAATGCTAAGTATTATTATCACACCTATTATCACTGGTGTTTTTTTTCTCACGTTAAATTGAAATGGGCTTGCATGTTCATTTTCAGCTTTCCCTTCATGCACACATTTTTCTGAGTTAATGTTTCATATTTATTTTCATTTTTCCATTAATTTCTTCCTCTTCAGGTGCAATCTAGCTCCTGTGGTGGAGTTTGCTGCCGATGTGGGAACTAAATCTGATTTTATTACCATGAACCCATCAGTTGTACAAAGAGCATTTGGAGGCTTTCGGAATGAGAGTGACAGAGAAAAATTTGTCCGTAGACTATCCATGCTGAATGACAGTGTCCTTTGGATCCCTGCTTTCATGGTCAAAGGCGGAGAGAAGCATGTGGAGTGGGTTAATGCTTTAATCCTTAAGAATAAATTGAAAGTGCGAACCGCCTATCCATCACTGAGACTTATTCATGCTGTCAGAGGGTAAGTGTCTGGAAAAGACTGGTCTGTCCTTGGCACAATGAAGCTCATAACTAGAATTCTTAGCTGGCAGAAAAAAGCTCAAGTAAAACGTTAAAAGGAGTATGGTATTTTCATTACTGTTGTAAAGGATTGCATTTATGATAAAATAAGCTCGTTTGGTAATAATGTCATCCACTCATTTAGCCCGCTTTAATGCAAACAACTGAAATGCATTAGCACAATAGCTTTTCACTTTTATGTACAAAATTTTTTAATTGTCATTATAGCGATAAATTAATGCAAAAAATAGTCTGAGTTCAAAGGATATCTGTGAGTCCTCAAATCAGGGAACAATGAAAATGCTACATGTATTCTTTTGGGCAAGACTAAAAGAGAGGGATAAAAAATACAATGCTTGATGCTTGGTCAATTCAGAAACATTGATCAGAATCACTGAAAACATTAATGTAAACAGTTAAAAAAAAAGGCATCCATGCTTTGTGCAGAGACTGTTTTTTTTAACCCCATAATTAAGCAAGACTGTCAGATGAAGGCTCCAGTGTCTTTGTTGCTGCAAGTTAAGAGTATAGAGGACTATGCATGAAGAACATTCAGAAGATGACGGTGGTGCAGTATCTGTTTGTGCAGTGAAATTATAAGAGTATGGTATTATTCAGTTTGAGTTCCTAGAACTGTCTGCTGTCAGTTTGTGGGGGTTTGGGAGATAACTTACAAAGTATTGGTACTGGCTTGTACACTGGCTACTGCCTAAAAAGTTGTCACTGTTACAGCAGCAGAGATAGGATCAGAGGGGATGTCTGAACTGTTACCCCAATCTAGTATGACAGTATGAGAATAAAGCTTAGAAATAGGTTGTTCTTCAGGATATTAGGAGTTTTGAATATGCTTTTCTCCTTCTGCCATGTCGCATGTAGCTTAAGTGCTGTATTCTTCATGTGGCAAACTTCTGGCACTGGAAAATAAATAATTTGTTCCCTTTGGCATTTGGAAATCCTTTAGTTTTTTACCGAGTTGCTCAGTTTCCATAGTTGTTTGGATAGTTGTTTTGTTACACAGTTACACTTTCACTATTTATAGGCCTTGATTGAGTATAATTTTCAAGTATTTAAAATGTATTACAGACACATGGATAGTGGTAGTGGGTTTTGTAGTGGTTTGTGTGTGTGTATAAATCTGAATAAATATTACTTCCAGTTTACAAACAGCTGTTCTTATTCCCATCTGCTAAATCTGGGCGAAATTGCCAAAAGTGAATGGTAAATTCAGAGTGTGCAGTCTTTTAGTTGGCCAACTTGAAGGTCCTCTAGGGGCCTTTGTCTTAAAAAAAGAATTAGCACCTACATTGTCTCTCTGAAAGAAAGGCAACAAAGGTTGCCATCAGAATTGGTGTTGAAAATTTAGACCATACTGTATTTCAGATTCTACCTAGCAGTGTCATCTGATATGACTGCATAAATTTGTTCAGGTTGTTGAATCTGTGCTCTAAACTTTGTTTAGTTAGTATTGTCCACTTCAAACCTCGTTTAATCGCCTCACTTCTCCTTTTTTGCTCTTGTGGGAAGTAACTGAATATCATCATGTAGTCTTTACTGTTTGGGGTTTTTTTTGTAATTTGAGTAAGAACAAAACAAGAAGGCAAATTTATGTTTGGTCTAATACAAAGCGAGGTGCATGAGGTGAATATGTCTTCGTGAGTCAAGTTTGGAAGTGATACAGTCAGCAGTACTACATTTGGAACAAATGTTCTTTAGATTTCTTAGATGGCAGTCTTACACTACCAGCCCATAATAATAAGGTTTGTGTTACAGCAAAGTTAAATCTGGGGAAAGAGTATCATCTCTTTACAGGTGGAATTGCATCTCTCTCGGATCTGTTATGTTAAAATATCAAATGGAATAGCATGGTAGTAAGAGAAGTTAATAAGCAAAATCTGCTCTCAAATTAAAATGTGCCTGAGCTAAAAATGAATATTTTCTACAAATAAGTAAAGTAACTTAGAAAATAAAGTAAAATTTAAAGCTGTGTAACCTGGTTATGAAATCAGTCTATTTTGAGCAGTAAGATTTGGGAAGTTTAAGCAAGTTACAACTGCTGACTACAGTTTGAAACTAATGGACAGCCAAGTTTGATGCCATTTGAAACAATATGTGCAACTTACATGCTTAGTTTTAAGGAAAATTTCATAATGCTGTATGCTATCTATTGTGCTCGTGTTCATTTCGAACTCAATGTAAACTGATGATTTATGAGCCTAAAAGGAACTCCTATAAAACACTCTTAGTTTTATGAATCTGAACTACTTCTGTGAATTTGTTTTGATATATTTGATGTATTTGCTTGTACATTTGATGCTTTGCAAGCTCTCTGCTTGCAAGGTTAAGTGTTGGTGACCATTTTAGCAGTGATGACCTAGTGGAGGCCTGTGGTGCTGCAAAATGGAAAGTGTAAATTAAACAGAAGATTGCTGTTAGTTAAATGAGAAGCAAAGACAGGAAATCTACCCACAAAAACCTGCATGTTAAAACCCACAGTAAGATCCGTGCAGAGCATCTGATATCTTTCATAGGGTCCCTAAGTATATATATGTGCAAGACCATGAGAACGCGAGGCTTATGCTACATCTTTCAGCCTCTTACACTGTCAAAGGAAGATGAAGTTTGGTTTATTAATGAAAGCATGATAAGGAAAGCTGAACTGTTAGAAGCAGTTTTTGTAGGCTGTCTCACTTTGCACAAGGAAACTACTTGCATCTGCAACCTTTGTTTTGTAGACTGTGAGCATTCTCAGGTAGTGGTATATTTGTGCTCTAAAATAGCGCAGTGGTTTTCATTAAAGGTTACAAAAGCTTAGAGCAGACACGTGTGAATGTAGCATTTACAGTCACTATCCTGTACTAATAATTCTAACATCCCCAAACTCTTAATCTCCACACAAGTATGTATTTACTTCTTTTCTTTCCGGTGTCTTGCCTTGATAATTCAAAAGCATTCTGCCTTGCCTTTTTATTTGAGTATGCATAGTTTGCATTAAATAATAATTTATATGAAGGTAGTTAGAGCTGTTTTAAATTAGACTTTAATGATAAGAGAATCAGCCAAGACAGTCCATGTGGGTCTTAGGTTTCTTTTTATTTCTTGAAACCCTCCCATATTCCTAACGGCTTAAACGCAGTGACATTTTTGTTAGGCTTTGCCAAAGACATAATATCAGGAGGGTCTACTGAAGAACAGACCTCACCTTGAAAGCATATTCTCATGGAGACAAATAAAAGGTGCAAATTTATGTTTAATAAGCTAAAAGATTCCATTAAGCTGCTTTGGAAGAACTATATATACCTGTAGATGTGGTGTAACACAGGTCTATACCATGTCCGTATCATTCATGTGGCTTTTATTTGTATAATGTATTATATTGCAACTGCATGTAGTCATAATCTAAAAATGTAAAACACTCTGCTGTGTTTTACACTAGGCCTGAGAGCTGCCTAAAAAGAGAAGTTGTCTATCCTAAAAAGTTACAGTTATGAAGTAGTTTTTAAATTGGAAAAAACCGCCCAAATTCCCAGCATATATTTATATTGATATCAAGAGTTCTGTGTTTTAATGCACCTATAATTTTATTAAAAATATGGAAATGTAGTGTATGGTGGGCTAAGTAATTTTGTAACTAACCATCAATAGTAACTAATCATCAGCCTGCCATTAAGTACGAATAGAGACGTTTAATGCTGAAGTGTACAGGCTGACAGCCACAAAATTTGGAAAGTATCATCTTTCTGTGCATCACACTGCCAAATTGTTCAGGCAAATTAGGTTTTTCCTTCATCAGTCTTTAAAGCATAAGGCATAGGCAGTTTCTAAAAACAGAGCACTAACTTTCTTAGACTTTTGTTCTGATCTAGTGAGGCCACATTCTGTATTCCTATGTAATGTTTTACATAATAAGAGGGCAGTTCCACTGCAATCGCGTATGACACTGAAATTCTGTCTCCTATTTATCCTCCTCTCTTAATTTTTAATGAAATAAACTTCTTAAGCTCCCCATAGTATTTGGGAGTTGCTTTTACTGTATTCAGACAGTACAATGCATGAGTGCATTCAGAGATAATTTTGAAAAACTTTATTTTTTCCTGTCCATTTGTGCACTTTTTGGATCAGAAAAAGGGTAATGTGGTGTTGGAAAAAGAAATTACTTTTCTGCAGATTTCATGCCATGTTAAACATTTGTGAGGGATGAGCACTCCTTTAAAAACTCAGAGGGACCTGAAGTTTTACAACAGATTATGTAAATACCAAGTCCAACATGGCAAATACTTTTTGAATCAGTAGCATATTTTAAATGACTGTTGGACTCAGATTTTTTTACTTCAGTAGATTTAGATCAAGAGGTTTCTTGTGGCAGTTTATTTTCTTTATTTTGCTTTTGTACTTCTTAATCAACAAGTTTGCATTTCAAGTTACAATATTGGATTTTGAAAGTGATTTGGGGAGAGTTGCATGATTTTTTCAAAAAGTGTTTCAAAAAGCTGTTTTATGGAACTTTTAATGTAATTGTGCAGGTATTATTGACAAAATAATTGAGGTAATCAATATGTAACAGAGTTCAAGATGGAGCTAGAATTTATATATGAAGAGCTTGACTGATTAAGAGGATTTATTTGCTCTCTAGTGCCACTGCCAGGAAGGTTAAATATAAAGTAATTATAATAAGTAAACCACAAATTTTTTATTTTTTTTTTTAAATCGAATTTAACAACAAATTTCAGAAACTTTGATTTGTTAGTAGGCCTGAGAGTTAATGCTGAGCTCTTCCGTTAGGATTATTCTCATTTATATTTTCCAAGGGAGTTGATACTCTTTGAGGTGTGGACAGTGTCTACATAGAGTCTGGTCTCAGTAGCAGAGCTCTAATGGAATATGCATTAAACAGTAGGTAAACAGGAACTGAGCCTGCTGGGATTGGAGTCCAGATCTTGTTGTTTACTTCCAGTGGTGGCAGACAACCAAACCTGAAAGTCAGATCGGCAGATGGTTTCTGCTGTGGATCCTGCCTCTCAGTTCCCTGAAGAGAGTAGAAGAGGGATCCTGAAACTAAGTGTGTTGTTGTTACGTTAAGGTGGAGGACAGAGTTAACTCTTAGAGCCTTGCACAGCTGTCCTTCTGCTTCTGCTGGTGAATATCTGAAGACATCTGCTGAAGAGGCAGAACACTACTACCCCACCCCGTCAAGCGATAGAGCTTTTCATAATACGGGAGTTCTCTGGGAAGTTCTTTTTCTCATGTTTCATCTCCCAACTCCACAAAACAAAAGTTCTCACACTAATCTTCATGTGTAAGAATGTTTCCTTGGCTTTCTGCCCGATTGGAGCCATCCCATGAGCTGTTAGTCATTCGGCAGCGCTATCGCTGAAATTGCTTCACAGAAGATTCCTTCCCGTCTTTTGGGTATGGGACAATTGCGTCCCACATCCTGTGGGATTTGCCTCTGCTCGATTTATTTCCCCCTCGATACTGCCTTCGAGAGAGTGGTATCAGAGTTGATCCTGTGTTAAAACACAGAGCTTTCAGGGGGAATTCTGTTGTGTATCGCCTGTGTGAAGAGTACACTGTGCCTATTTATGGACGCTTTTCAGTGCGGAGTCTTCTTTCCTTTATTAGTGAAAGCAAACAGCTGTTGTTTGGATGTAGTGACCTTTTACACAACTTCACCATGGCTCCAGAGTCCTTTGCTGTGGGAATTACAGAAAAAGCACTTTGAGAAACTCAAACATGCGGAAATCAAATAGTTCTCCAGCAGCTCTTTGCTAATAAAGAAACAATTGCTGGGAGCGATCTATATTGTAAACACTTCTGTTTCTTTTCTTACTGCTAGCAGACTTCACTTTTTTCTTTACTGCTAAAATATATTTCTTAAGACATTTTGGAGTACGTGGATAAATAAATAATCACTGCAGAAAACAAAATATTGAAAGAATGGCCATCAGGCTAAAAATACAATACTAAATATAAAATGGCCATGTTTTGCATTGTGTCATGCAAATATTCAAAATAGGAGGAGGAAAATACACATTTCCCTACTTTTCACTGGAGTACAACCCCATTTTTCAAATACATGCATGTTAAAATGGGAGTTCTATGTTACAGTACCCTCGTGAACGTATCAGTAGGGCTGGTTTTCTTTGATAAGTTACACAAACAAAGCAGATGCTCATTAGTTTGGATTTTCAGAAATTACTGTATTGTGTGAAGTCATTCTTCAGATCCTGGGATCCTGTCACAATAGTAGAGCAGGAGGTAACGCTTCTGTTTCTGAAGTGGAGACACTCTGAGGTTTATCTTTCAGCCTAGCAGCTAATTACCAGAGCTGTGGGACCTGTGCATCTCATGAGAGTGCCTCCTTATCTGGTTCAAAGTTTCTCAGGATTAGCTTTTATTTCCTTTGCGCAAGATCTCCTATTTTATTGTACTTCAGGAAGATTAAGTAAGGTCTGTCAAGAGATATGTCAGTTTTTGGGAGAAAGGAGAGCTTTTTCAATGGGGGCAAACACAGTTGAAGTAGAGGAGGACACAAGGGGGAAACTGAATGTGCACTAAACTGTCTGCATTCTATATTTTTCATTGCCTAATCCATTCCACAAAGTAGGCCATGAAAAGCCTGGTCGTGATTGTAGGTGGAGAACCATTATTCTTATTTTTATTTATCTTTTGATAATAAAATCACTGAATTTAGTTTTAGAGATTTTAGTTCGGGGTTGTTTTTTGTGGTTTTTTTTCATCCCTTTTGCTGTGGCAACTGCTTTATTCCTGATTATCAGCAACATACATATTTAAGACTTGTAAGACTTACTCTTCTAAGGCTGAATTTCAGGTTTCAATCAGGGGAGAGCAACTGAATCTGTCATAGGAAAAATAATCATGAAATTGCCCTATTTCACGTTTTGCTGCTTAGTTTATCTTCTAGGAGCAACAGTTCTATACCTAATTATAATGACTGTTTGCAGCTAAGTATGGAATAAGTAATATATTGTTTATTCATACAGTGTATTGGCAGATTTATATGTATTTTGAAAATTACTTTGCTACTGAATTGTTATTGTTTTTCAATTTTAGGAGTGGTTTGGGTATTTTTTAAATTTTTTTTTCCTTGCATAAAACCTATTAATTTCTGTGTTTCTTTAAACTATAAAAATGTGCAAAACTAATTAACTCTCATTTGACCATATCATAGTCCTGTAACAAAAATTGCAGCTGTGCATTTGAGGAGCAACCCAGAAACAGTTTTGGTAGTCTGCCTTTGGGGACAGGGCGAGAGTCCATAGAGAGTCATGCTAGGCAGGTAGTATTAATAGGATGGAGGGTAACTTCTCTCTTTCTTTTTTTGACACGTGGTACCAGCTCTCTGTTGATTCTGTACGATACACATGTGCATGAGGAAGCTCAGTCAGCTTTCTTTTTTTAAAGTGGTATTTTTAAGGTAGAACTTACAATACAATTCTGCTACTTTTTGTTTTGATTTTAGTGCCTACCAAGAATTTTCGAAGACGTGCATTTAGCTTTGACCATACTCTGAACTTTTGTGATGAGAAGCAGTTGTATTGAGCTTCCAGCCAGTAACAAATTTCTTCAAATACTTAGTTAGGTAACAGGGAAATAGGCAAACTGAGCTATAGTCTTATATGCTCTATGGTATGGCAGATGGTGGTGGGGAAAAAGCTTGGAAGAGACACAGCCAGGACAGCTGGCCTGAACTTGACCAAAGGGAAATGCCAATACCACGTAGCATCGTGCTCAGCAAACGATAAAACTGCAGTGGAGGAAGAAGGGAGGGGTTGTTTTGCAGGGTGGCCGTTGCTAAAAGACAAGGTGGGCCTCGGTCTGCTTGTGGGTGGTGGTGAGCCATTGCCTTTTCCCCCTCTCCTTCGTTAACCTAGTGAGCTGTCTTTATGTTGATCCACGAGATTTCTTGCTTTTGCTCTTCCTGTTCTCTCCCCCGTCCCGGCGAGGAGGGAGCGGGAAGAGAGCACTGCGTGGGTGCCTGGCTGCTCACCAAGGTCAATCCACCCTGAAAAGGAAGGAATTTGCGTGAGGACTCACTACGTCAGCCAAGTAGAGGCTCTTCAGAAACTGAGGGGGAAGCCTGCTAGCCCGTTGCAGTTCGCATCAAGAGAATTAGGAGGCTGAGTTAGAAAGTGAGAAAAAGGGTGAGCGGTACTGTATGTCAGACGCTTGCGAGATAAGGAGTCCAGGTGGTTAGGTCACGCTGTGATGCCCCGTGAGGTTTTAAGCACAGGACACGCTTCGAAAGAAAATAACTGATTCCTCGAGTGATGAGTCTTTGGGGTTAGAATCTGCGCTGTAGTTGAGTTAGATGCTAGGTGCCTGCGTTTTGGATGGAATGAGATTTAAATCTCTCACCAGTCCTCGCTTCCTTCCTAGACTAGACTAAAGTCTCTGCCCTTCTGTGCGTTCTGTCTTATGCATCTCTTTCAGCAGAGGTTGTTTCTGTGAATCCTGCTCGTGCATGTCCTGCTGTCCTTTTGCTCATGTGTAGACATGGAGAGGTGTGGGAGATGAATGTTGTGTGTGGGTTCACATTATGAATTTAATACAATAAGGTTGCTATATTGAAGTCCTTTTTTGAAATTTGTCCTTCAGTCTTCAACCAGTGAATTAACGGGCCACAGGAAAAATTAAGAAAATAACTGCTACTTCTAAAATGTGAAACCCCAGTACTTTCATTTCTAACTTTTTTAAAAACAGTATTTCTGTATTGAAATAATATTTGATATACCTCATGAGCATTTTGGAGACAGTTTATTTACATTTTCCATACTATATGTAGTGGGAACAAAAGTAATCATTTGCATTTTTTGGACATATATTTGGTGAAGTAGTCAAAGAAAATTGAGTTAGATAAAGTTATTGCTAGAACTTGCTTTTTATTTAAAATTTAATTGTGCTTTATTGGCTAGCAGTGGTATGCAAGGGGAATTTCCAACCAGAATGAGTAATCATTTTCCCTTATAACTTGAAAGCAAAGAAGACCTCTAAAAAGATCTGAGATAAAACCATACCGAACAAGTGAACAAGTGCAACTGCTGGTTTCAGAACATTTTGGAGGCTCATGAGGGGTTTTTTGGTTTTATTTTTTCCATTTCAGTATAAATGTGGGCACACTCACCAGAAGTGTTGGCAGAGAGGAAGTAGTGGGTGTAAGAGACTCATACTGAAACCAACAGGTGGCACAGCTTATGCTTATATCAAAATCTTTAGCTTCAGATGAAATGTAACGTATAGAAGGGCTAAGAGACAGTGTCCCCCTGTTTGTTCCAGACTGCTCCTACAATGTAAAACCCATCTGTGGGCTTTGCAAACTGTTTGAAAGATTCATGTTTGGCATGAACTTTCCAGATGAGGCCTTTCTCACCTTTAGTCTGCCAGTGACCGAGTATAGAAGAAGATGCAGCAGAGAGAAGGTAGACTACAGATCATAGCTCTGAATGACAAGAAGCTTTCAAAAAAAAATCTCAGTGCTTCTTTTTATCTTCTTTTGCAGAGCTGGCAGACATTTTAAAATCACTAAAGCAAAACCCTGAGGGCTGATAAAGACAGGACCCAGGAGGGAACCCCTCCCCCAAGGCTGCAGCGTGTTCTCCTCTCTAAACAGTGAGGTCCACACGCGGGCACCAGCTTGGGGAGCTGCATGACACCTCACAAGCGTAGCTGTGGGCCATGCCATGGAGACTGTGCCAAGGAGATGGTGCGGTGTGGCTGGCTGTAGGGGATTGCTGGAAGCTGGCGCTGGAAGCAAAATGCTGGGCTTCACCTGTAGACCACTGATAGCAATTGGAGTTGCTGTTGCCTGCAAGGCTTTTGCTGTGGCTTTTCATAGAGGAATTGATTCATTGTAGTTTGTGGGTTTCTCTGAGTCCCCAGGGATGTTTCACAGTGGGAGCAGATCCATAGGGATGAAGCTGGCTGGCTGTGGAGTCAATTAGAAGGTGAACTGAATCAATTCTGGGAAGGGAGAAGGACAGGTTTGAAAGGATATGAGTAGAGGAAGATGTGGCTCATGCATTTGAAAATCTCAGCTCTCTGATGTTGTTAGTAGTGAACATCTGTCCTTTTCTTACTGAATCCATTTAGAGAACAGTAGGCTGCTCACTGACAAAGGTAATGCAGAAAGGCAGTTGTAGAGCACAAAATTTGCCCGAAATCTCCTGGTTTTAACTCATGAGATTGCTAAACCATTGTTGCTATTTCGGTACGATGATCATCCTCTGAAACAGAGGTGAAAGAGAAGAGGAAATCTGTCTTTCTGTTTTTCTTTTCAATTTCTATAAACTTGTTTGTAATATGCAAAACAAGTTCCAGGCACGAAATAGCTGGGAAATGTGCCAATGTGTAAACACATTTCATTTCTGTAACATTGATGACTTGAAGTTGAGTAGCTTGAATTCAGACTGAAGATCTCACTTCAAATTAATGTTAATTACATGGCTGATGGTAACTTAGTAAAGCCACTGGCAATATACCATGACTTTTAGCATAATAGCAAGTAAGCAACAGTAAGACAGTTCAGTTTTTGCTTAAAGGCTTTAATCAAGAAAGTGACAAGTATTTCCTTTCCTTTTAAAAGAATTTTTTTAACACATTTACACAGCCTTTTCTTTTCTTTAGTTTTGGCCCCTCTTTTTTTATTTTATTGTAATCTTACAGTTTAGTGAACTGGCTAGCTGATTTGTTCTGGGATTGTCATAATTCCTTTTCTTTTTTATTTGATTTATAACAACAGTAATAATAGTAGACACCTACCTGTTGGGTGCCTCTATTGATACATTTTAGAGTGCGTGAAACCCATAGAAAATAAAGCAAGTTATACAGTGGAGAGGACACATCTCTAAATTTTTTGGCAAGTACTAGCCAATCATGACAAAGTCTTGATTGTCATATTGTTGTATTTCTCTATACTCCTTTCTGAAATATGTAGTAGGAAAGAGAATTTGATGCAGAAGGTTGCCTTATCAGCAAAATCTTGTCAGAATGCAAGCTAAAGACAGGAAATCTTTCTGGAGGAAAAACAGCCATTAATCTACTAATTTCAAAACCACGGGAATTTCTGTTGGGAAGTTTGTGAAATCAGTAGTGGGACTTTCATACATGTATCATATATTCGTTTCTACCCACTTGTAGCACTGACTGAAAACAGTTTTTCCTTGGCTATTTTATGTCCTTGTGAAACCACTTGGTGGGCTTGGCAGAACTCCAGTCACAACTCATTGCTGCTAATTGGCATTTCAGTTGGCATTGTTTGCAGTGAAGCTAGAGCTTAATAGGATGTGAAAAGTGAGCAACAGTCGTTCTTCAAAGGCACTGGTCCTTTGGCGTGGCAGTGTGTGGACTCCCATGTATTATTTAAGTGTGTTTTTCATGTTTAATAGACTTTGTAAGGCAACCTCTCTCTTCTGAGCTGTACATTAAGTTGTGATGCAGGAAATTGTTTCTGTTCAGTCACGTTCTTTCACATGCTTCAGTGAATGCTTTTTAAATGTTCAAAGGTTTTGTGTAATCTTGATCCTAAGGAGTAACTTCTGCCTCCTTATTTTACTGAAGTAGTTTACTTCTATCTGTACTTCTACTTGGCACTTCTGGTTGGTTAATTCAATGACAGCTGTGGGATTTATTATGGTAAAATCAATAGCTTTTATATCTGATTAATCTGCTCTGGTTCATTGCACTGATCAAATTTAAGAGCCTGTAATGGGTATTTCATATAATAATCTCGAAGAGGGAAACTTCAGATCGTATTGATTAAATCAAAAGACATCAGATTTTCTTCTATATAACAGAATGTAGTCTAACAGGTAACATAGCACTCAGCATGTTGTTTTCCTGTATCTATCTGGAGCTGATAGACATTATTGACTTCAGCCATCAAGAGGAGTTGGGCACAAGCTGAAAGCAGTTTTAACCTGTTCATCAGTCCAGTGAGCAAAGAGCATCCTGAACATATTCTCAAGTTCACAGGCTACATTTTTCAACATCAGTTTCAGTATTAGTGCCTTTAATGAAATGCTACATAGTACTGGGCACAGTTGTCATCCTGGGATCGTCTTTATAAATTTCCCCCTATTGCAGGGACATAAAATATAATAATACACACCAGGGAGCAGAATGTCCCAAAGTTATGTCTTTTTGTCTTTTTTAGGGTAGATTTAGCAGTTGATGTAAAGTGCTAGAAAATGGTTTCTCGAGAATGCAGTCCTGTGGAATAAATGTTCTGGGAAACAAATAAATTATTCCAGGGTCTTGTGAAGTGGTGAAGGCAAAATCTAGCAATTCAAGTAGATCCTTCCATTACTATGTTCCAAGTTCCTTAATATGCATAGTGAGCACACTCCATTCTAATCTTACTCCTTATATATTAGTTTTTGTGTTTTCTCAATACGACAGCATTTGCATTGTTTTGAAAAAAGAGAAAATTAGTTAGGATTATATCTGTTACAGAAAAATGTTTACTGGACATTAGCATAAGAACAGATATTCACATCAGTCAGGAAGAGTACATCTAACAGTGAAAGATAGAATTAGTGCAACTTATTAACTTTAATTACACCACTCCAGTAACATTCTGGTGCAATTTTCATAGGAAAAATGCTAATCAATTGTAAGGTTTAGTACTGCTTTCATAGGATTAAGAATTCTGCAGGTTTTTGAAATAAGTATTTTATAAATTCAAGCCAGAGTTACCTGGGTATGTGTTTCAAAGCACGTAGCAAAGGTGACCAGTCTGCTGCACATTACTATTATTACAACTTTGCAGTAAGACTACATTGTTCTTTTTCCCTTACTAGCCTTTAGCTGAATAGTTATCTTAGTTCAAACAAAAGATTTTTCCCTGTTCTTAATTTGACATGGCTTTCCCAGAGAAGCATTGGGTGATGTGGTTGAAGAGTCCTAGTCCTGTCCAATCAGTCCTACTCTTGTATTTTTACAAACCAAATTCCTTTTCCGCTCCATTTGCCCATGTTTGACATGGGAGATAGCTTTGCATGTGGTAGTTTTTAATGAACAGTTCATCATGCCCTAACCCAATCCCCAGAAAATGTCAGGACCCCAGGGCACAGTTTGACAAATTATGTAAGTTCAAGATTAACATGAACATGTGATTATGTTGTATTCTATATTATTTCAATGACATGGTATGTATTGTTTTAATTGAATCTAAAATGTAAAGTTACCCAACTTCTCTTGTAGTTGAAATACAGTATGTATAATTCTTATAATTTAATAGATATTTAATAGTTATGCAACAGGAAAATTACCTTTTTGAATTTATTACAGGATTCATCATTACTGTGCAGGACACAGGTCAAATTAATTTCTTGGATGCAGTATCTGTGCTAACCCAAGCCATTATCAAGGTTTCGTACGAAGGAACTGCCTTAATAGCATTTCTGAGGCTTCAAGAGCTACTCAGAGACATAGAAATAAAGGTTGTCTCAGGAAGGGAACGTGGATGGTAGAAAGCAGGCTGGTGATTTATCGCTCTGCACAATCTCTGCCTATTAAAATTGCCCCTGTAGGCTGGGTGAAATTGGACGCGTTCTTGGGTTCTGATTTCTTAGTTTTAGCTGCAGCAATAGGAGGGGTCCTTGCGTGGGCTTGTGTCTCCACCCTTCAACTGGAGGCTGACTTCTGGTATCAAATGTGCTGGTGCCACAGACGTCTGCCTGGGAAGCTAGCCCAACATCACAGTTGGTCTGGATCAGCCCATTGGTCCATGAAACATGCCAGCAGCTGGTGCTGTCTCTTGTGCCACCTCTGAATGGGAAGGGACCCCCAGAAGATGAGTGCAGAGTAAAGGCTGGTTTTCCAGCAGTGGTTACCTCTCGGGACAGAGCTTTTCCTTCAGGGGAGGAGGGAGTTCTGCTTCAAAAACAGAAAACAGACCAAGTGCGATTGTGAGTCAAAACCCAAATTCAGATTGTAAGTAGCTTAAAAGATTGAAACTCTCAGTGAAGTAAAATGCCTGTCTTATATGACTGCCTTCTCATTTGGCTGTTAGGAAATGCTGGTATTTTCTATACGGTACATGTTTTCTTTTGTCTATCACTTTTCCATACTTTTCACTCTCTGTTCTGCCTTATTTCCCCCACCTCTACGTATGTTTCTGTGTGTGAAAGAGTTTGGTAGGTTATTTTACTGAATAGAAAATCAGTCATGAAGGCACATGTAGTCCCTTCTCTAAAACCACTAAAATATTTTTATGCCATCTCCAATCTGATGATGATTTTTCTCTTCCTCTTATTGACCCCTTTGCTTCACACTTCTGTTTAACTCAAACCAATGGCAATACTCTTTTTTAGAGAAGAAAATAAGTAACACAATATATATGAGGAAAAAAAGCAACTGACTCCTTCTAAAGCATACTTAGATTTCTAGCCCCATTTACTTAAAATGCAATTACTTTCTTTTGCCTTTTTCTATAATTATTTTGTTAGGATTGGGCCTAATGTGTTTTCCAGAATGGAAATCCAACACTACTTTTCCTGCCAGTTTGCACTGTCAGTATGCTTAACTTTTGTAAGCGCTATGGTTGTGTTGAACTGTTGATTGAGGAGTGGAGACATAGTGGTGATCCAGTCTTTAGTCTCCAAAGATCTGGGTAAAAGTCTGATTTGGTTAACCCGTTACAATGAGTTTAGAGGTGTTTACATATTCCCTAATGTATGTTTAATCACAAAAGAAAATTGCACAGCTCAGCACTACTTAAAGTCACTTCTCTGAAGAATTGTGTTCATCTAGAATAGCAGAGACACGCTCTGGTTGAACCACATTAGAACAACTGTGTAAGCAAAGCATCACAATGCCTTTCTCCCATTATGCTTAGCATGTTCACTTGCCCATGAGCATTAGCATTAACTCAGATTCTCTGAATGTATTGCTATCTCGAGTCATGACTGAGAGAGGGCTATTGCTATTATCACTAGCTGTTACATAGGTCTGTAAGACTATATGATAGAAGCATCATTCCAGTCCACAAACTGTCTCACTCACAAAAGCTTTGCTGGGTATTTTGTACCTTCCCCCTTGGTCATAAAAGATAGATAGTGAAAGCTTGGACTTTCACACAAACCTGAAGAGTGTAGAAAGGACTGAGCTGAACTATCTTCTGGATTATACACAGACTAATTGTTTGTGAAGTTCCAACTAGGTATTTCTTGCCAATTGTGTTGTAGGAAACAGGGAGAGGCTTGTGTAACAGAGGATATATAGCATAAATGGATAGGTATAATGAGGAAGCATTCCTGTTAGATTACGTGAATGAAACCCAAACCCTACTGAAACAAATTAAAATGCACCTATGAACTTCCATGTAGCTGAGATTGTACCTTTTTGAAGCAGGCCAGAATTTGTTAACCTGAAGGAAACATTAATGTATCCTTGTATATGAGCCAGCAATGTGCACTGGCAGCCCAGAATGCCAGTCGTATCCTGGGCTGCATCAAAGGAAGTGTGGCCAGCAGGTCAAGGGAGGTGATTCTGCCCCTCTACTCTGCTCTCATGAGACCCCACCTGGAGTACTGTGTCCAGCTTTGGAGTCCCAAACATAAAAAGGACATGGACCTATTGGAGTGGGTCCAAAGGAGGGCCACAAACATCATCAGAGGGCTAGAGAACCTCTGCTTTGAAGACAGGCTGAGTTGGGGCTGTTCAGCCTGGAGAAAAGAAGAAGAGGGACAGGGCTACAAGATCAAGCGAATGGAGCACCTCTCTTATGAATAAGGGCTGAGAAAACCTGGGTCTGTCTTGCCTGGAGAAGACTGAGAGGGGATCTCATCAATGCTTATAAATATCTAAAGGGCGGGTGTCAGAAACATGAGGTCAGGCTTTTCTCAGTGATGACAGAACAGGGACAATGGACACCAGCTGGAACACCCACCTGGGTGCGATCCTGTCCAGCCTGCTCTAGGCGAACCTGCTTTGGCAGGGGGGTTGGACTAGATGATCAGTCTGAAGAAGAGGAGGCTGAGGGGAGACCTTATCACGTTCTATGACTATCTGAAGGCGGGGTGTAGAGGAACCAGGGTCGGTCTCGTCTCCCAAGTCACAGGAGATAGGACAAGGGGAAATGGCCTCAAGTTGCACCAGGGGAGGTTTAGATTGGATATTAAGAAAAATTTCTTCACAGAAAGGGTTACCCAGCATTGGAATGGGCTGCCCAGGGAAGTGGTTGAGGCACCATCCCTGGAGGTGTTCAAAAGACGGGTTGACATGGTCCTCAGGAATATGGTTTAGTGATTTTTTTTATTGCTTATTTCTTATTTATTTTTTCGTCAGAGTTAGGTTGATGGTTGGACTAGATGATCTTTAAGGTCCCTTCCAACCTGGATGATTCTATGATTCTATCTCCGAAGGTCCCTTCCAACCCGTACCATTCTGTGATTCTGTGACATGCTACTGCAGCCTTTCAATACTTAAAGGGTGATTATAAGAAAGACAGAGAGACACTTTTTGCCAAGGCCTGCATTGAGAAGATAAGGGGCAATGGGCTTGAGCTGAAAGAAGGAAGGTTTAGATTAGACAGAAAGAATAAATATTTTACTCTGTTGTCCAAAGAAGTTGTGGATGCCCCATTCAGTAAAATGTTCAAGGCCAGGTTGGATGTGTCTTTGAGCAACCTGATCTAGTGAAAGATGTCCCTCTTCACGGCAAGGAGAGTTGGACAAGGTGATCTTTAAAGGTCCTTCCTAACCCAAACGAATCTGTGATTCTATGATTCATAGAATTCTGTATTTTGCCCCTGTTTTTTTATTGCGGGAATATCTTATTGTCTGTGTATGTCACAGAAATAAGGTAGACATGGAACACCTCACTGAGAGATACATATCTCCTTCCACCAGACCTCAGGAAGGAGCTGATTTGCCAGAAAGGAAAACCTTTTCTCCAGAAGTTTATCTATTAGCTTTCTTAGTCTGTAAAATGTACTCTAGGTCTATTTTACTTCACCTTTGCTATGCACCTGTGTGTACATGTAGGGCACCTTTAATGTCTAAATAAATGATTTATAACTGACTTCTTTTAAAATGAAGATGAAGGTGTTTCACTCTTAATTTTTTTTTTTTTTTGCATGGATTGAGGGAGCAACACTTTTTAGCAGAGGCATGGGCTGTGCTAGAATGAGTGTCAGCTAATGACTTCCATGACTCTGAAGCAAGGATAAGTGTTTAAATCTCTATGCAACAGAAGACATTTACTGTCACAGGTTCGACACTCTTTTGATGTAACTGGATTCCTAAAGGCTTAAATGACTTTAAAAATATATTTGTGGGTATTCTTTGCAATTTTCATTAGGTATGTAAGTAAGTAGCCTTTACTCTCCCTTTCTCTCCTGTAGTGTGATGTATCACAAAGAATCTTTATAATTACCCAAGCATCAGATCAGCATTTGCTGAGGTGTGTTGAGAGTTGGAGGAAGACAACAGTGTTGGCAAAGTCAGCATGCTTGGAGCAGTAGGGAATACGGACTGATTGTGGGTGGGTACGGAGATGGAGACCAGTTACAGAGCTCTGATGGTGCAGCCTGAGGCAGTGAGTCACTTCTGTAGTTTAAAAGTCACAGTGAAAAGAGAAGTGACTTCCCAGAAGCTTGAACGCTTTGAGAAAGGAGGAGGTGAAAAGGAGCTGTGAAAAGCCCCATTCAGGTCCTTCTGTGGGAATGCAGAGCAGTTAAGCGCAGCCTGAAGACTAAGGTGTCCCGTAGATGTCAGCAAAAGGTTTGCTCAGCAAACTGATCTTAAAAGTTACCCTGAACGTGACTTGCATCGTGAGAAAAGCATGAAAATAAAGAGAAGCTGCATCTTCACTCATAACTGAAAAAATATTGTGCAGCTAATCATAGATGACAGTGAAAAAATTATCTGGAAGGCCAATGATAAGCAGGAAAAAAAGTCCTTCTGCCAAAAATAAGTAACAAAAGCGACCTTGGCTTCTGGAAGCTATTATGAGAATGTTGAATGGACCAAATTTTAAGACCCGAGGAATTGCCTGTAATACAGGTTCTAAGATGCACTTGTTAACTAGATCTTAATATGTCAGCATTAGAGGATGTGCATGATTCCAGCCCACCCAGTAAGGCTATGAGAAGATGGTTGTTGTGAAGTGAATAGAGGAATGTGTACATGATGATCCTCCCACCAGTAATTAGTTTGGAGTAGATCAAGCCCAGACTGATAATAATTGGATTGTGTTATAAACAGTTTCATTCTGCAAGCTTCTCTAGTGAACTTTATTTCCAAACTGATTCTCCAGTTCAGATAATCTTTACCAGAATACATTTAAAATGCCCTTGGTCCATTGCTTTGATTTTGGTCTTCATTGTCATGAAAAATACGTAGCTGTTTCTTAGAGGATATGCTGCATCAAAACTGCTATTTCACTGTCTCACATAAAAGCACACATATGCATACTCTTACTTCATTTTTGTCTTTTTCTCTGTTATTTGCTTACTGCTTTTTTCATAAGGGCTAACATCAGATTTGCAACCATTCTTTCCTGATGATGCTAAACCCAGCCTATGCTACCTGGCAAGAGCTGGCACCTTTTCTAATGATTGCCATTCTTGACAGATATGTAGTCTCTGTAGAGAATCAATGGGCATCACTTTCAGTATTTAAAGAAAAAAAAAAAAAGAAAAGATGCGGTTGCAACAGTGCACTCCTCTTGCTTTCACTTAGCCTAAGGATTGAAATTTAATGTAAGATACTACTTTACAGTCTGGTTCTTCATGGACGCTCTGGAAAAGTTGGTACACTATTACTGTTTACACTGATGACAGCTGCTCTCATCAGTGAAATCTAAAGTGAGCGAGCTGTTAAATCATTGTTTTCTTTCCTACTTGTAGTCTTTTTTCAAGATATTTCCATTGCTTTTAAAAACATGCTTAGATAAATATTTCAACTGTTTCTGTGGGTTAATTGCAGAATTAATTGTGTTGTCTTGAATAGCAATAAATGTGTCTTTTTTGTTGCTAAAATTTGGGTTCAATTTAAATTCTTACTTGTTTTGTAAGGTTTGCAACTCCTGTTGCTTAAAGACTCTTCTGCAGGGGTTTACCCTGCTGCTGGAATAAACCAAGCAAGGTTCAACTCCACAACTCAAGGAGGGTGTTTCTAGTAGAATCCATGACATTTCTTTGGAATTTTAGAGTATCTTTTAGGCAGTTTTTTCCTCTTTTACAGAGTCACCTCTCTACTTACTCTAGTCGGGTTTGAATGGCTTTATATTCATCTGGGTACAGAGGCATTAAGCAATTTCACAGATACAGTGTACTTTATAATAGTGTGAAGATAAAATAGCATTTACCAAAGCTTCATGGCTAAGCGATGACGATGATCTGGTGTCAGTTGAAACATGTTATGTACAAGCACTTTTGTGTACAGGCATAGGTGTTTAGGGAAATAGCTTGGACTTTTCTGACATTCCGAATTTTGGTCATTCAGCTTACCTTCTGCTCATGTTCTGGAGTTGCTTGGTCATGACAGGAGTGAGGAGGGTGCCAGGTACCTTATTGCTAACCTTTGCATAGGTGTTGACAGCAAGACCTTCTCGCAGCCTTGTAAGGAGAGCTTGGTCTTGTAGGTGTGCTCTGAGGAGGCAATGTCCCTGTTACTGGTTTTCACACAGATGCACTGCAGAGATCATTTAAGCAAATGGGAGATGATGGCTCTCATTCTCCTTTTGTACTGCAGCACAGGGTACACAGCATCTTCGAAGGCTTAAACTTGCCTCCTCCTCCATCTGACCAGATTGAGGCCTGTGTTTTCTGCAGTCACACTCTGTGTCATACCTGTTGGGGGCTTTGCTGGGGAAAGGGACGTTATCTGTCTGTCCTGCTGGAATGCTTCTACTTTAAAATCAAAAAATGCACGGGCAATTTTCAAAGTCCTGGTTGATGAAGGAAGAATCAAGAACTCTGCAGCATAGGCATTTTATATTTTGAAACTAATGATGGTTTAACACAAAACCTATTGTCATTGGTTCATCAAGGATTGAAGCATGGGGTTTTTTTTTTTCCTTTGGGTGAATGCTTTTGTCAAATGGTTAAGGAGATTTATTCATCCTTTGATTTCCTTCTAAACCCAGGTCAGTAATTTCTTTTTTTAGATGAAAACTAAAGGAGCTAGTGTGGGTTAAAATAAAAGTATTCTGATAGCTTGGAAATATTGCAGAAGTGGGACAGAAGTTGAGACATGTTCCTAGTCTTAAACATATCCTGTTAATTAGTCCTAAAGGCTTTCTCCTTCATATTTTGACCTTACTACCCCATCCTTCCCAGTATTATATGGGACACGTGGCTTGTGGCTGCGGAGGATTTTAGTCTTTTTATGTATGAGAAAAAAGTTCATAGGCTTAACTGGTCTTCAGTTTAGCAGGCGTTTCTTAATTCACTGACAACAGAAGGGCAATGCTACACTACATTTTGATACTACTTTATCCTTAGCAGATTCTTTCCCTGTTGAGGTGATTTTCAAAAAGTTGATTAGGGCAGCCTTGGGAACAGATTGTGCTAGAGTAGTGGCACAAAGCAGAATAGTCTCTTACACCAGGGAAGGCGAACCATTTCATTTTAAGACAGGTAAAAGTGAGCTTTAGAATATTCTTAATTATGTTGTCGTAGCCAGTAAAGACTATTTTCACAGTGGTTAAAATTTTCTGCAGTGGCGGTGACACTGAATGGCAGCCTGCTGGCCATGCTCTCATTCAGCTGTGGCAATGCAGGGTATGTAACATGGCTGGCATTCACCATTGGTATCACTGGTCTTTTCTTTCTCTTTCTGAGGAGAATTGCTAGGCAGCGTCCAGTCTCTGGAGTGGTCCTTGAAATCTGCTTTATAAGCAAGAATTTGAATGTACTGGACAGTGTAAAATGAAGGGGTAAAGGAAGAAACCTCCCCTCAAAAATAACCCTTAACATTAAAGTACTGAGTTAAGTTTGCTAGAAAGTAAACGGCAGGTTTTGGGAGTGTTTCAGCTCTTCATAAAGTGCATTATTCCTTTTAATGAAATGCGGTTTGTATATACTATTTTAGAATAGTGTACATTGACAACTGTAAAGCAGATCTTATGCAAACACTCAGCAGTGTTTCAGTGCTGGCTGTTATATTCTTGGTGTTACTGTTCAGACTTTAGTTCTTTCACACTCTAGATTCCTCGTGCAGCCTCCTGCCCAAGGCATATCTCAGTAAGAGACGGAAGAATAATGCATTTCTAATTAATCCATTCACATAAACTGAGAAGGTCAGTTGAAGGATTGTTTGTATCATTGATGTGATTAATCCCACTGAACACATGAAAGCACAAGCAAAGGCTTTATTTCTGAGTTTAAGGAAGTTATTTTAGTTAATACCTTGTAGAGAAAGCATACACTGGGTCAGATAACATAAAAGCAATTGTTTAAGTATATCCCTCTCTAGCCAGTGGTCTGACCAGTGCCAGGTGCCAACACAGAGGCTTAGAAGAAGAGTTAAAAACAGAGGACATGTCAAGCATTTACCCTGTGATGTCTGCTCCCATGGCCAGCAGTTTAGCAAACCTTTGAGCGGGAGCTTCATCTGCACTGCTGTGTTTGCAAACTGCAGCAAGTTGGCCGTTGTTGTCCAAAACATCCTGTTGCAATGAATTCCACTATTCAGCGGTGTATTAAAAAGTACTTTGATCTGTTTAATTTAGACCTACCACTGAATAACTCCACCATAGTTTTTATGTTACAGTGCTTGTGTTACAGTAGAAATTAAATCCCTATTTGCCGCCATTAAACGCTACATAGTTCTGGAGCTTTCTGTCATATCCCCACTTGGTTGTTTCTTTTCAAGCTCGTCTGTTTACTCTCTCAGAAATACAGAAAATCTTCTGATTGCCTATGTTGCTTTTGTCTGTGTCTTGTCCTGTTCTACAGGGAGTGCAAGTGAGATAACATGCAGATTTTCTAGCTTCTCCCACAGACAGACATTCCTGAGTAACCCTGAAATGTCTTGTCTTCTTTCTCAATCTTTTTTCCCTACTTTCTCATTAATGTTAATATTTTAACTTTTCAAATACCGTACCAGATTTCTTTGAAAGCTCTTTAAAAAAAATTTTCTCCATGGCTGCAGAAAGAACAGAATTTCAGTGCCAGGCAAGTGTGTATGAGTGGGTTTACTTGGAGATCAGCTTGCCACTGAATGAACAGAGCTTGGTATGTAGTCTTTTGGAGCTCTTCAGGGTTATAACTCGGGTGTTTCCTCAGATTCAGTCCTGTCCAGAGAAGGGAGTTAAAAATCCAAGGAAATATACACAAAAATGGAATTTGTAGATAGGGCAAATAAAGATGTTAAGTAAGTATGCTAAATGATCTGGTGTCTGAATCTAGTCCATCATACCAGGTTTTCCTTGTCTGAGATGACACATATCATTTTGAGTACAGCCTTGGGAAAGCACATCTTATGTTTTAGTCTAATCAAAAGTCATCTGTTCCACAGGAGCAGAGTAAACAATTGTCATTTGAATTCCCCAGTATCCATTTAATGTAATGATGATTGGCATTGATTGTTGCATATATTAGTGATTGTAATAGAGTCTTGTCAGAAGATCATTTTAACATTAACTATTTTTAAAACAGATGTCTATGTTTTTCTGTGTTTATTTTAATTTAATTTTTGTTAGTAGCTGCAAGAAGTCATCCTATGGTAGCAATAAGCTATTCAATTAACATTTTTTCTGCAATCATACTGACAGTAGTACATTCTATTTTTATAAATGTAAAGGTATCTTGCTAGGTAGAAGTGAAATCTGGTGGTTTTGACTGTAGGGTAAGCCATAGGTGATACTTTGATCTGACAGAAACATGTTTGGTGTTTTTAAAGGGAAAAATACTGAGGTTCCATAAACACTGGGACAAATTTAAGTGTCAAGGCAATCCTTTAACAGTGATTATGAATGTAAAAAAATCATATATCTCAGATTCATCAGGGTAGACTTTTACATCTTTAATTGTTTTTCTTACATTTTTCAGGTGTAGAAGATTTTCCACTCATACTCCTTTCCTCCATGGTTCATTTCATTTTCCCAGATCATTACAAATCATATCCATTTACTGCTGACACAAGGCATAAGATCAATGTACAGTACACCTGATTTGGAACTTGTACTGCATTGTAACTATTTCAGAGCACAGTGGTGAAGAATTGGTTACAACTATTGAAGTGCTGTATCAGTGATTGTTCCTGATCAAAGAAGGAATGTTTTATATTATATTCTGCTCGCCCTCTGTTTTTCATTTAGTTTCACTTGATTTGAAATTTCTTTCATGCAGTTCATGAGTTGAACTGCTGTTACTGGCTCAAGAAAGCTGTACCATAGCATCAGTCAGATCTGTCAACTGTTTAGTACAAAATAAAACCTTTTTGAAATTATTAGTGTAAGATTTTGCTTTTCTGGAGAGCGCTGTTAGTGGACAGGAAGCTTTACATACTTAATCACAAGCCAAGTAATTAGAACTTCCCTTCTGTTCACTTCCGGAAGTTACGTTCTCAAGGTGTTACGTTTATTATTTCCATTTACATTCTATTTAGACATGCAATCTGTGAACTAGGCCAGTCAAGTACTCAGTGTAGGGCTGACTGTGAGGTGAATTGGATCCTGCAGGAGGTCAAAGTTTATAGTGAGAGACTGTTCCCTGATTTGGCTGAGGAGGTTAACTGCAGTTTTCTAGGATTTGCAGGCATCATGACTTCTTGTTAGGGTTAAAGGCTGAACTAAGAGCTTTTCTGCAGCACTTCGTTAAATAAGGTCTTACTTCTCTTCTAGGGATAAGAAAGGTATGCCAAACCAGTGTCACCATTTATGATCTCAGTTGAGAGAGAAGGAAACCTTTGCTTTTTTATAGTATAAGACGAATGCTTAATAGATAAAATAAGTTTACAGGATTTATTCACATGAAGTTATATGAGAGTTTCTTAATGTACTTTTTCTTTCTTCGCAGCTATTGGCTGACAAACAAGGTCCACATTAAACGACCCAGCACTGGTCTCCTCATGTATACGCTTGCCACCAGATTTTGTGATGAAATTCACCTGTATGGATTTTGGCCATTCCCGAAGGATTTACATGGAAAACCAGTCAAGTATCATTATTATGATGACCTGAAGTATCGGTACTTTTCTAATGCCAGTCCTCATAGGATGCCATTAGAATTTAAAACATTGTATGTATTACATAACAGAGGAGCACTTAAATTGACAACAGGGAGATGTGCACAGCAATAAAGCACATGTAAAGTACAAAAAGTAGTACATAATACACACTTCATCATAAAGATGTTGTGGAATGGCAATGGGATCCCAGTGAGGATATGTTTCAATACCCGCTAAGCCATCGGAAAAAGGAATTTTATCAGAAGTACATAACCAGCTATTATACCTGTAAAGTGCTATATAACTAAGCTATCTTGACTGCAAGGGTTCAAGTAAGTGCCACTTTCACTAAGAACAAAGCTTGAATGTATACTCAGTAGTGTTTACAGGATCCAATGACACATTCATCATGAATTAAAGAAGAAAAATATAGCCTGCTTATTGCTGACTTGCCACTGTGGTTAAGACGGGCCACGGAAGAAATCCCCAGTGGATGGAATATGTTCTTCAGCAAATAAACTAGGCTTTGGCAGAAGATATCATGATGGAATTGAGTAGAGAAAGTGAAGTCCATAAGATCAAGCAAATCAGTAAATGCCTTCAGTCAGAGGACTGTTTCTGATCTTGTATTATAACCTCAGCTTTTGTTGCTGTTTTTCTTATTGCTGTTGGTTGGGTTTTGTTGTTTTTAAGTATTGGAGCCTTTAAAGATTTTGAGGATGTTATGAGTAATCGAAAGTATGTATCTTATGGAGTTGTCTTAGGAAAAAAATTCATAAAGGTGGGAGGGTGGAGGGAAACATCAAATATTTTATTGTTATTGTGTTGTATCCTGCTGTCACACAACCCTTAATGTCCCAAATGTTTTTGTAGCTACCGCTGTCAGTACCCATGACATGGAACCGCTCAGAGGCCATATTGATCCATTTTTAAAGAGAAGTTTTTCTGTTGTCTTCTAATGTGAAGACGTGTGAGAAGGTGCCCTTATTTTTGGTACCAAAGATTACTCTTACACATTTTTTCCTTTCCTTGAAGAAATGATGTAGATTTAGTATGATATTTCTTTGCTGCTGAAGGGAACATATTCTTTATGTTATTTAAACTTTTGAATTAAGCATCTCAGAGCGAAGCCTCTTTACTGACTTCATATATAGAATTTCATTCTTCAGAAAAATCAGCAGGAGTAAGTAAAGAAATTATTTCATACATTCAAATATATTTATACAACTTTTATTCCCAATTGAAAGGAAAACACAAAGTCTAAAGGAACTCGGGTGATGCTGGAACACATCTAGAGAAAAAAAAGATCTAGCCAATTAAAGGGAAAATGAAAGAATTGTAGGTCAAACAGTTCTTCTAAAACTTAAATTTCTAATGGTGTTGGATGATATCTCTCTCTAATATACCTCTTTTGTATCAGCTTGGTGTTCTGATTTGTAATTAACCGAAATAACACAGAGCTGCATTATCTCACAGTGATTTTTCTGGGCATTGTTCTTGCTTATCCATGAAACCAAGAATTCTTTTACTGTCTTCTTTCAAAATAGAGAATGAGAAATTACAGGAGGGTAGGACAGGGTGGAGTATCAGTACAACATATACTAATACACAAAACCTGTCTGCATATGGTATGTTTTAGTGCTAGTGGAGGACATAAATGAAGAAAACCTGGTTACGCCTCGGTCAGACCAGGCTATGGAGAAGGTTTGAAGATTCAATGTATGGATATTTTCCTGTTATGTTTTCAGCTCTATGTTAGATCCTTATCTCCAAATATGATATTTGGTGTATCTAGTGAATTTTTAACTAGCTTGAGCAATTTCATATGTAGCACAACACTCACAAACATTTACTAGCTAGAAGTGCCATTTGTTACCCATTTTTCCTCTTTAAGTTCACATATATGACTAGAGGTCTGTGATTATACAAAAATAGTGGCTATGTCATGGCCTTGCAGTTTTGCCAAAAGTTGATGGGAAATAAGAAGTCATCCTGCTACATCTAAGACCCAGTAGCATCTTTCTATATTCACCAGTCTTTCCTACCCAGGACAGTCTCCTTTGGCTATACAGTAAGGTGCAGGATATGGTCCTAACATGATCACCAGTGAAACCAAGGCATCACAAGGAACCAAACAGCAACACAGATTGGAATATGTTTAATTTGTTGTTGATAAGCCAGAGGGTGTTACTTGTACACTGTGTAAACCTGCAGTTTAAGACAAAGTTTTAGGGTTTTGCTGCTGTTAATCTTTTAAAACTTATGTCGTGTACATTGACAGAATTTCTATTGAGATAATTCAAAGATGCCAGTCTCACAGAAGCTCAGAGAAGCATCTGTTTAGCTTTATCTTTTTTTCTGGGAATGTCTTCTTTTTTCTCTAGTGTCAGACCATCAACAAAAAGGGAATTCAAGTAAAGTAGAATATTAACTGACGTGATTTTTTTCACTTCGGGAAGGTTTTAATATGCCAATCATTATTTCTCTAAGAGCAAAGCAGAGACACTCTAATTCCTGTGGTACTAAAAAGAAAAAATTTACTTGTGTAAATTGAATAGCTGAACACAATGAGACATAAATAGGAACACAGATGAGAAAGTTTGCTTTTAGAAGTCAACAGATGAAGCAGAATTTGGCCTGAGCCTGTTTTGCAAGCTTCACATTTGATTCTCTGCAAGTCAAGTTAACTTTAGTACACAAGCGATGGAGTCCATATTTTTACCCAGTCACTAAAGCTGGTACAACAGGTTTCTCTGACTTAGCTGAGCACAAGACACGACAGTAGCACCTACTTCCAAGACAACAGAGTTTGTCCATACTTTCTCAAGACTGGTCCTTAACTTCACCCCCTGCAGGCTTTACACGTTCAGTTCTGCATGAGCTACAGTTTCATGGCTTTCTACCATCATCCACACTCACCCTTCTCATAGCAGCCTCCCCTCAAACTGGCACCCTATTGAAAGCATAGGACCCATCTCCTGTCTCACATGCCTCAGCTGTATCCTTAGTTGAAGTGTAATGTAGTAAATGGTAGGTTTAAAATGATCCTCTGAGGCAAGCAACAGTTGTAGTCTTTGACTGTGGAGGTTTTCACAAAGACTAGGAGTCATTTTATTCTGTTGCTCTTGTGTGGGATCTGTGTCCATGTGGAGCCCAAAACTTATGGGGCTTCCTGGTGTACAGTTTGTTGTGCTGCAAATTGTCTGTTTTAAGGTGGTTTGTGAGCACCATTTACTGGTTACTCTAGGGTGACCTGTTATGGGACATGCCCAGAGCTTTTCCTGCTAGGTTACATGGCCTTGGTTTTTATTCCTCTCACTGCTGGAAAGCTGTAGCAGTGGACTTGTTTCAGAAACCCTATCTTATCTTTCCCCTATACCTCCTGCCTCTGCATTGCCCTGAGACTCTTTGTGTTCTTCTATTGAGGCACCCCAGGTCCTGAATGAAAACAAAAAAAAACAGATTAGTTCCACTGTGTGACTCCTTTTCCCTGAAGGTGACCAAAGGCTCTGTAGCACCAAAGGCTTAGCTGCTGTATAAGGACTTCACAGTGGAATAAATTTCACCTCTCAGTCCTTCACAGGGAAGCAGTCAACAGCTCAAGCCTCCATAGATGCCTTGGATGATTTCTGTTTATATACCTTTGCACCTCCTGTGCTGCTTACAGCACAGATCAGTTGAACAGGCTTTATTATAGTTGCCACTTCAATCATCCAATATTATCAATGACTAACAAAAAGTAGATAGGATACAAAGAAGAAGGATCTCCAATATTGTAATGATATCTGCCCTGCTGAGGAACAGCTGAGAAATGTGCATCAGTTGAGTGTTCCTCAAATTTAATCTTCACATCAGTCATACCAGTTGCCAGCTATGGTTCCTAAATGATTGTTAAAAGTAGGAACTGGGAGCTACATCAAGACAGCAGAGAGTGTATATTTTTCCGAATCTTACGGCAGCTTTACATTGTACAACTTGATTTCATTCAGATAAGTTTACTGTAAATTGTTTATTAATGTACATGTTAATGTTTCTGTGGCAGAGAGTTTTTTGTATTTCATAAAAATAATAGATAAATATATTTGACTTTTAAGTTTTTCGCTTTGGGACAGTTCTCTCCCACAGCTCTGAGCCACTCTCTGGAAAGAAGATCTACTGAACCTTTCAAACTCTGGTTTACAGGATCTGATGTGTAATAAAGACTGTATCATTCTTTCGTTAAACAATATAAGCAACATGTGCTTGAGGTCAGCACCTTTTCTCTAATTGACTACAATTTGAAGAAAAACAGGTGTGGGATCAGTACTTTTTTTTTTAGTGTTTGATCTAGCAAAGTGCTGAGCACTCTTTACAGTGACTTTCCTGGGAGAGACAGGTCCAGGATTTAGATGGGGATCTAGATTAGCATATTTCAGGATATAACTCTGAAATTGCACATTATTTATTTTTAAGAGCACTGTTACTTTGTGTAGGGAAAAGCACAATTGTTCTAAATGTAGATAAAATAAAGGAAGTGCGTTTACAGAGAGCTTCATTCCTGCACAGTACTATTGCTACTGAGCATACGTAATAAAATTTCTGTGATTTAAAGTATTGATATATGTTCTGTCAAGATTGTCATGTTTGACACTGTTAATATTATTTCAAGTACAGCTATGGGGATTGGGTTTTATTTGTATAACTGTAAAATAAAGAAGGGTTTGGTTTTTTTCATTTTTTCTGCTATATTCTGTTCCATATTCCTTTGTAACATGGTTGTGGTAATATTTTTCAAATTATGTGCTAATTGTAAGGACATGTGGAAGGAGAGTGTCTGCTCCTCTGCTCCTTTAAGGTGTCTGGTCAAGGACTTTCTCAACACAAATGGGGATATTAAAAAAAGGAGGAAGCCATAAACAAGAACAAGACGCAAACCTGACCGACAAGTGATAAGGGAGGCAGCAATGAGACCCAAAACTGATCAGTCGCACAAACTGGTAAGGATAAGTGGAATGTAGGCATGTTTATTTCAGTAAGATTATCTGATAGAAGACCTTGTCAGATGATAAAAGGGGGAAGCAGTAAAGTATACGGAGACACGAACCTGGCAGGCAAGTCATAATGGAGACAAAGACAAGAAGCCAGCTTCATCAGTCACACTAATTCAACAGTTACCAAGAAACTGCAGGCAAATGGGACATTGCGACTGTGATGAAGGATGCAGACCGGAGGGTCCGGGATGTTGGAGGGGAGTTGGTGGGACTGTGCAAACTGGCAATGGGCAGGTGAGGAAGAAAGGAGGAACAGACAGAAAGGGGGCCGGTCGCGTGTGAACCCTGGCCGGATGGTACGCTTGTCTGGCTGAGCCCTGCACCTGATTGACACCATCTGTCCTAACTCCCCATTAAATCTTCTCTTAACTGCTTCTCTGTGTAATCTCACTCTGTCCCGTGCGTGTGGGTGCTGCAAGGACTCGGTGCCAGCTGCCAGGGGACCGTTGTGAGAGGAGTGGTGCCAGCTGCCAGAGTCACAGGGGAGTGCGGATGCCCCTGGCCTGTGATGTTGGCTGCTGGAGCCAGAGGGGTCTCAGTCCCTTTCTACAACTACGTAAGAGGAGATTGTACTGAGGTGAGGGTTGGTCTTTTTTCCCAAGTACCAAGTGATAAGACAAGAGGAAATGGCCTCAAGTTGTGCCAGGGGAGGTTTAGATTGGATATTAGGAAAAAATTCTCAACCAAAAGGGTTGTCAAGCATTGGAACAGGCTGCCCAGGGAAGTGGTTGAGTCACCATCTCTGGAGGTATTTAAAAGGCTGGTAGATGTGGCACTTAGGGACATGGTTTAGTGGTGGACTTGGCAGTGCTGGGTTAACGGTTGGTCTTTTGCATCCAAACTGATTCTGTCATTCTGTCATTCGGTGCCAGCAGCTGCAGCAGGTGAGGTCTTTAGCTGTGGGATGGGAACAGTGTGTGTTCCCAAAACCAGCTGCAGGGGGTCCCTGGCGTGAGTGAGGGGCCGTGTCTGTATCCTCCCCAAGCCCGGTGTGCATGTGCAACCACCAGCAAATGTCAAGCTGGACCACACGGCGAGTGGGGCAGGCCTGGGGGGCTGGGATCAGGGCAGGGGTGCTGGGTGGGCAGAGGGGCTGTGGTGGTTCGGGGGGGGTTATGCAGAGGTGGGTGTGCTTGGGAACCTGGAGAGTGTCCCCTGTGACCTTCTGCCACTGCCAGCCCAGGAGGAGGAGGGGGCCAGGCTGTCCGCCCTCCTGCTCGGGTGGTTCACGTGAGAGCAGAACTTACCCAATGAGGGCCAGAATTAATCTCTGTACACACTTCAGAATTTAACAGAAAATGAGAAAAACAGCTTGTAGGAATCATACACGTACTGTAAAACCCATACACTATGCTTTAAAATCCAAATGAATCAGTATCCTATTTTGATCAACAGCAGATTACTAAACCCTTACCAGCCATGCTGCAAAAGCAAAGACACAGCTCCACGCTGGCCATAGAAAGCAGAAAAAAGCCCCAACCTTTTCCATAATTAATTTGATACTTTTATTCTACAGTTGCAGATTCAGCCTTCACACACTGTTGGAGCTTGTGTGCATTTGAAAATGCTATGACAGTCAGTATTTCGCTGAGCTGTGCTCTTTTCCGTGGCACAGGCACAAGAGGCCATATTTTGCTGAATCCTGCTTATAGCTCTGTAATATTAATTAGGTTATTTTAAGTGACTATTCATTTTTATTGGAAAAATGCTGTCTTTTGATTACTTACTACAGCAAAAATACAAGCGTATAATTGATAATCAGTAACTGTGTCCATGAAAAATTCTTACACTGTAATGAAGACCCGTCAATATTCAGCTGTGCTTTTTCCTGCAGCCTGTAACAGTGGCCTTGTGAGCCTCACCTTTCTGCACTACTTCTGCTTGTCTTTTATATACCATAATAAATACACAAATAAATCAAGGAGATGTTTTCACCATTTTCTTACTGCAAAACTGTAAAGATACTTGATGTGATTCAATGTGAATCACAATATGAAAGACTGCTTCTCAAAGGAGTACTGCCAAAGGAAGTGTAATTTCCACTTCCAGTTTAGTTGTCCCTTTATTGCACTCGTGATAAGAGAGCTACCCAACTGTCCTGCGCGACATCTTGGTCTCTAAATTGGAGAGACATGGATTTGACGGATGGACCACCTGCTGGATAAGGAACTGTCTGGGTGGCAGGGTTGGCCAGTCAATGGGTTGCAGTCAATGGCTCGATGTCCAAATGTAAACCATTGACAAGTGGTGTTCCCCAGGGCTTATTACTGGTATCTGTTTAACATCTTTGTCAGTGATATAGACAGTGGGATTGAGTGCATCCTCAGCAAGTTTGCCAACAATGCTAAGGTGTGTGGCGTGCTCAACAGACGTGGCAGGAAGGGATGCCATCCAGAGGGACCTTCATAGGCTTGAGAGGTAGACCCATGCCAAACTCATGAAGTTCAACAAGGCCAAGTGCAAAATCCTGCACATGTGTCAAGGCAATCCCAAGCACAAATATAAGCTGGGCAGAGAATGGATTGAGAGCAGCCCTGCCAAGAAGACTTGGGGGCATTGGTGGATGAAAAGTTCCACATGAGCAAGCAATGAGTGCTTGCAGCCCAGAAAGCCAACCATACCCTGGGCTGCATCAAAAGAAGCATGGCCAGCAGGTCAAGGGAGGTGATTCTAACCCTCTACTCCACTCTCAGGAGACCCAACCTGGAGTACTCCTTCCAGCTCTGGGGTCCTCAGTACAAGAAGGATGTGGACCTGTTGGAGGAGGTCCAGCAGAGAGCCACAAAGATGATCAGATGGCTGGAACACCTCTGCTGTGAAGATAGGCTAATAGATTTGGGTTGTTCAGCATGGAGAAGAGAAGGCTCCATGGAGACATTATAGTGGCCTTTCAGCATCTAAATGGAGCCAACAAGAAAGCTGGAGATGGACTTTTTACAAACGCATGGAGCAATAGGATGAGGGGTAATGGCTTCAAACTGGAAGAGGGTAGATTTAGATATCAGGAAAAAAATTTTCATATTAGGGTGATGAGATAGGGGAAAAAGTTGCCCAGAGAACTTGTTGAGACTCCATCTCTGCAAGTGTTCAAGGCTAGGCTGGATGGGGCTTTGAGCAGCCTGGTCTAGTGGGAGATATCCCTGGCAGGGATGTTGGAACTAGATGATCTTTATGGGCCTTTCCTAAACCATTCTATGATTGTATGAACTGCACAGTCAGCACAGTTGTCCTGGGTCTGATGGAGCTAGGGTTAATTCTCCCCAGGACCTAGCAGGGACACAGGTATCCCATCTCCTGTGGGCCATGCCCAGGGGCAGCTGGAGCTGCTGAGGGACAGGAAAAGAAGGTGGGAGGGGAGGAGGAAGTCCCCCCGAGGGAGCAGGGCAGTCAGGGGCGTCCCGGGTGCCATCAGCAAGTGGCGGTGTTGTAATCGTGGTTGTATGTTCCTCTGTCGGTGTTACTGTTGTTGTTTCTTGCTCCCTTTGCTGTTCTGCTAAATTGCCTTTGTCTCAACCCTCGAGTTTTTGACTTTTTCTTCTGATTCTTCCCTCCCAGCCTCAGCGACATTGGGGGCTCCGGGCTGCACGAGCAGCTGCCACGTGGCCCTTCGTTGCCATCTGAGGCCAAACCACGACAACAGTAGAGAGGCTCTGGTCTCAAAGAAGGATACTTCTTTCCTGGAGACTAAAACGTATTCCAAGGGAAGTGCAATGAGAAACATAAAATAATAAAGATGGAATGAGAAGGGTCCACTCTTTAGTCTTTAGAAAGAGCAAGGAAAAACAGGTCTGTAGACGCATCAGATATTAACTGTACATCAAAGACTCAGAGAAGAAATACAGTCTTCACTCTGTTGCTATTAAATCTACTATCTGGAGATAGATGGGAAGTTTTGTCCCCTTTCTTTCACTAGCATCTCTTGTGGTGCACCAAGGAGCATCCTCCGTTGAAGAGCCAGGAGGCATCTCTTGACTCTTCATTCTGAGATGCTGTGTGAAGGCTGAATTTCTGTCCCAGAGTTGAAAATGCAGATACCTGCCCAAAATACAATTCCTATAAAACTCAGGCAAACATTAAAAAAAACCCCATTTCCAGTCAGGAATGACAAACTACTGTTCTAGGACTCCAAATGCCAAAACTACACCTGTGGACTTTCCCAAATATAATGTAGAAAATTTTCAGTTTCTCAGCTCTATATTTGCTGAATAGAAAAACAAATATCAAAATAGTTTATTTTGCCTAAGTGATATCATTTTTTATTGTATATCTGTGGATGAACTCAGATTTTTGTGTTTCCAGAAACAATCCTTCCAGTTCTTCCAGAAACTTAAATAAGACTGTTGCATTTCTCCTCAGGACTAGGCCATTTTGTAGGTCATTATTATTAGTGGATTTTTTCCTTCTGTTTACTGTAATTGAATAGCTCTGAGTGTTACTATGATGTTAATATGCGGATAATGTACAAAGAACATTTATGACTCTACTAGAGTAAAGTTCAACTCCTGCCTTTAATTATAGTCCCTTTCTAGTAGACTAAAAGGCATTCTTGGAAATCCCCCTGCCAAAAGAAAGTCTATTAACACACTGGGATGCTACGCAGGAGTTAAGCGCCAGACCCATGTAAAGCTGGGAAAGTAATTAGTTCCAGTATCAGAATAGACATGGACAGTCAGCCAAGGCCCTGACTATCTGAAAATATGCTCTGTGCATAGAAGGAATCCTTCCAAATAGTCACCATCATCCTTAATATTAACCTGTATCTCTAACAAATGCTTTAAGGAGATGTATGCTTTCCACAGTTGGTCTTCCTATCTCAAGTTGCTAAGTAATCTGTCAATTTCTGACATTCTGACAAGGGGAAATCACTCCCACAAAGTGTTTCACTAATTCAGAAGGACTGGAATGGTCTGTTTCCCTGGATGGTAGCAGGTAGGCAGATGCAAACTGTGTGTTTACTGCTCATACCTTTTTTCAAGAAGTACCTTAAGAAAAATAACTTGATGAGGTAACTGTGCTGTCCAGTGAAGAGAGGCTATTTGAAGCCTGAGGTAGTGTTATGTAGCAACGTGCCAGCCTGGAAGAAGAATAGCGACTGCAGTCTGGTACTCTGTGTGGATTAAATGCTCCTTTTAGAAGACGGATGGAGTAACCTGGGCAGTGCATCACAGTAATGCTCTCTCCTCTGCTTCTACAGCGTGTAGAATAGTGCTGTGTGTTACAAAACATTCAGTGCTATAATGCCTCTAACTCTGTTCATCAAACAAGTCATCCTATGAGTAGTACAACGTGTAAAGCCTGGTTTTGCAAAGTTATGTCCTGAAGTAACCTCAGCTAATAGCATCACCACCACCTTCCCCTTCCACTTGCAGGGTCTTCTGGAGTCCTCTCATTGGGTTGCTTCCTCTTCCAATAATCCCACATTCCTCCAGTATCCACTATTAACGCATGGGACAGAGGACCTGTGTTGCAAAAGGAGAAGTTCATAAACCAGCCAAAAAAAGGTGCCTGTGATGCCAGTTTGCGGCTATACAAGGGCTGATGCACCCATACTAATAAACCAGTACCCATTTAGGGAGTGGGGTGTTGCTAAAGGCGTGCAGAGTGCTACTTGTCTTTCCTGCAGCAGCAAAAGTGGTGGTCACTCTCCCTCTTCTTGCAACTTACTTATTTCCAGAAAGTTTTAGGAATTTAAAATGTCTAAGACAGCTACTCTTCTAGCAAATGTGGCTGAATTTGATTACGGGATTAGTACAGTCACAGAATCGCTTGGATTGAAAAGGGCCTTTTGAGATCATCGAATCCAAATCCTGCTGCTCAAGCTGGGACAGCTGGAGCAGTTTGCCCAAGATCATGTTGTGTTCTGAAAGCCTCCAATGATAGAGACTCCACAACCTCTCTGGGTAGCTGGTCTTCTATTTGACCACCCTCAGAGTTTAAAAAAAAAAAAAAAGAGCATTTTCTTGTGTGTATACAGAATTTCCAGTTTTTAATTTGAGCTCATTGCCTCTTGTCCTGTCAGTGTGCATTACGGAGAAGACTGAGGCTTCTTCTTCTTCATTCCTGCCATCAGGTATTTATATACATTGATGAGACATCCCTGAGCCTTCTCCAGGCTGAATAGTGCCAGCTTTTTCAGCCTTTCCTCGTATGAAAGATGCTTCAGTCCCTAAATCATCATCGTGTGCCTATTTTGGACTCATTGGCAAAACTATTAGGATGCACTGACAGACAAGCATTGGCATCATATAAGCCTTGCTGCCTTAGCAAACCAGGCTGAAGTGAGCTGTAGACAAAGAGAGCTACGTGACTGTAGGTAGGACAGAAAGATACCTGAAGAATAATTAAGGTATTTATTTTCTCGACAAAAGTAAACCCTAATTCCCAGTCTCTAGGACTACTGTTAGTATTTGAAACTCCCACCCTGGGGATATAAATTGTGACACAAAGGCAGGTGAGTTGAAATCCAGTCCGCATTCTCTCCCTTTCATTTTTAATAGCTTCTTATCTGGATCATATGACAAAGTTTGGAAAGGTGATGCAGAATTCCTGATAGGGAAAGAAAGTTGCTTTTCAAGAATTTACCATGCAGCCTGGGAGAATTTTATTCCTAGATTTTTGTGATTCACTAGAGCAGATTAGGGTTGTATACCCTTAACATGGCTTCTGGCTTGAGCAGGTCTTTAAGTGACTATGATGAAGCAAATGACTCTAGACACACTTGGTCATAGGTTACTTTTGTATTTTGGAAAGAGTATCTATTAATGGAAAACCTATTAAAAACATATGGCTGTCTTCTGATCTTTATTTTTAGAGCTAAATAGAGCAATATGTCTGGAAGTTGGCTTGCAGGCAAACACTTGCACTGAAAAAAGATGATGATTTGGATTTTTTCCATTTTGCTGTTGAAATCAGTTATAAGAAAAAGAGAACTTTGTGGTTTGAAAACTAGCAGTTCTCTAAAAGTAGGGAAGATTTTTCATGTCTGTATCCTGTTTATTTGTGGGCTTATTTGAATAGCACATAGCACTAGAATATGTGTTTGTAATTATTTGGCATGGAAATAGTTTGTATAAAGTATATTTCTCAGCAATTGCTTGACTCTTTCTTTTTAACTAGTTAACTGCAAAGTGCTGATAAATTGCAGGTTCAGTTCCATTACTTCTAGATAGATAGATAGAAAAGAAGTAGCTGAGTTAAGATTAATGTCCTTCTGTTTTTAGATAGTATACATCTGAATGGGGTCTTGGTCACTTAGCAGAGGAGCTAATCTGCTGTAGCAATACTTCTAGTTAATTAAAATTTATAATGGAGTGTTTGAAGATGGTGCTTTGACTTCATTGTGGGATATTTTTTTGCTGAGAAAACACTGCACTGTTTTAATTGAGGTATTTTCCTTCTCAGAGTGTTCTTGTTTGCTTACTTCTTTAGATAATTTTTACAAAACACGTAGGGTCTATATCCTATATAAACACCCACCAACGTTAAGAGGAAAATTAGCGGAAACCTTGTAAACTGAGAAAACACCTGTGTGCAGCCAGTATTTTGTCACAGGTCAATCACTCCATCCTTACCAGGTCACCTGTCCATGTCCTCAGCTCCAATCTTGCTAGGCAGGAGAGCACAGACACGTGGAAATTGTGTAACCTGGGGGCAAGAAGTCAGTAACTATGAACAATGTACCACTAGTTACCATACAGACACAGTTTCCTACTTGGGGGTCAAAATCCTGGAAAGGGAGGTTAGACATGCACACATGTGAAAGTAGAAGTTCTATGGAAAATGACTCAGTGGTTATTTATATCAGTCTTTGGACTTCACAGGAGGTGACAGTACCCTCTGGCAGAACACAGTATGGCAGGACTGTGGCTCTGAAAAAATCTCTGGTTTACAGTAGCCCTGTTCTGCTTAGCTATTGAAGAGAAGCATAAATGTTCTAATGAGGTGCCTCGACAAAATAGTAAATATTTTACAGAGTAAGACAGATGAAAATGCACAGATATATTTCTTAATTTATGAAATACAGAAATATTGCTGACCATCCAAATTAGTTCCGTGCATTTGAAGCAATAAAGCTAATCGATAAAATTTTTAAACAAACTTCTACTTTGCAAAGGGCAAAACCTGTTACTTTTGGACACAGATTGCATTGTAAATCAGCATTGTGACTTCAGACTGAACTCATTAATAAGGTATATATATAAAAACTAGGGATTTTTCCCTTGCTTATGGCTAATCTCACTGTTGAAATGGCTGATGATGCAGCTGGAAAAGAACTCTCCTAAATGCTTTTTTTTCTCACTCTTTTATGATGGAGATACAGTCTAAAGTGAAAAGAAAGCCAGGTAGAAAACAGATGTGTGTTATATTATACAGACAGCAGGGCAAAAAACTCATCAGGTAAGTGTGGTTAGACTATCGGCCTATGTATGAGGCCAGTTTCTTTCTGATAATTATGTAGGCAGGATTGCCGTCCCACAATTTCCTAATGCTCAAGTAATATGGAGGACATGCTTCTGTTGCTTGGCTTAGATGAAGTCCTCAGGGTCACCTGAGTCACTGTCTAGGCTTATACTACATTACAACATACAAAATGTCTGCAGAGAAGTGGTTTAGAATATAGGTGTTTGACAATGCATTGTGTTTGGTGAAACCAGGTATTCCTCAGCACTTATCAAGGTACTTTTCAGTGTACTGTTTAGAAGACCCCCAAACATTTAGTATGGATATTTGAAAAATATACTTTGTTTTCAAATTTGATTTGGGCCAACAGTATATTTACAGCTTCTTTTTGGTAGCATGTAGGATAAATTGAAATATTTCCTTTCAGCAGAAATTTATTATCCAGAGACAGTGAAATTAGATCCTGTTCACTGTTGTGACTGCTTTGTTGCAGCCAGACTAGAATGTGGACTGGAAATAGACACAGCAAGAGCAAGGTGACCGAGTGGTGATGTTTGACACATGCTGTGAGCAGCTAATATTTGCCTAATTTTTTAACTGAAGAGTAGAGATTTTGTTGCCTTAGGAAAGGCACTCTGAAATAAAGACTGAAACCACTGGCAGAAGTAAGCACATGAAAGGAAACTAAGTTCAGGAGAGCAGTCAGTAACAAGGAGGTAATGGACAAATTATGAGGACTGTAAACATACCAAGAGGGAGAGACAGCGTGCGTGTAGAAAGCTGATGTTAATGGTGTGACCCTGTTGCTGATGCCGTGTAAGCAGGCGCGTGGTCAGATGTGCAAAGGTCCCCTTCCAAGGGCTGGGACAGCCCCGCTGCAGCAGCCTCCTGGCAGCTGAGCTGAGGGTGGACGGTTTTGGTGTGAGGGGATTTGGGGCATGGGAGGAGTGACAGAGCACCGGAGTGGCTTTTTAAAGTCCTTCGAGCAAATACCATCTGGGTGAGTGTGTTTCAGAGCAGTGGCACAATAAAGCCATTCACAATATTTAAGATACTCTGGTCCTTTGACTCTTAAGCTGTTTAAATGAGGTTCATCAATGCAGAAGTTTCTTAAAATGTTTCTGCTTTTACCTTCAGTTTACTGGTCCTTGAACACTTATGCTAGTTACAAATCATAATGTTACGCAGATCTACTGAAATGAAAAAGCAAGACAAACACTTTTGTGTGTGTGTGTTAGCTAGCATTGACGAAGCGTAATGGTGATTTGATTCAGATGTTACATACACTATCACATCAGTCATTCTTTTTTTCTTTTTATTTTAACTAAACCTACCTTTTAGGCTTAAGTATCAGCTAGGATTAAAACCAATGTGTGAGTTCCAGGGCAGGCACCTCTGTGTCACTGCCGATTGCTATCAGGCTCTCCCATTACCTTAACGGCTTTACTGCAGCAAGCCAGGAATTAGGACTTAGAGGCAGCTGACAGCTAGGTTGTTTTCTGATGTGGTGTGTGCTAAACAGTGAAAAAGCAAAAGAGTATTTGTGTTTTCTTCTACAAGTATGTAAACCCAGCAGGAGGCAGAAGCAATCAAGAGGAGTTAACGTCTTGTATATACAGATACATGGGAAACATGGGAAAAGCGCCAGGAGTTAAAGGTGGAATGAAGTTTTGGAAAGGAATCAGTGGCCAAAACCGAAGTCAGACGAATTCCAGCAGGAAGGAAGTGATACAGTTTTAGCAGGAACTGTGGTTAAATAGTCTGACATACACTAGGGGCGGATGGAAAAGCAAGATCCCTGTTGAATCTAGTAGGGAGAAAAGAAGAACTAGCACAGGGTCTAAAGGCCCAAGATAAGGACTTTGTTTTTACTTATGTCTACTTTTTGTTTTACAGAAATTAGTCCAAAACTTCCGTATTTTAAAGAGATTGAAAGTTTCATGTTGGAGCACTGTATGAACATGTGGGTATGTTTATGAACACGATTAAGGGATGTCTTGGGTAGCTTTAGTCTGAGGAAGAGGGAGCCATGTAGTGGAAATGAGCTTTGCAAGCTTCCTGATCGCAAAAGTACCATGTAAGAAAGAAGGCTTCATCCCTGCACCCACCCTCGCCCACACAGAGAGGACCTGTGTGGGATCCCCTGCAGATTGAGCCCACTGGCATTTGGTTGCAACAGCCGTTTCGGTCCGTGCTGCCTGACAGTCCCCTGGGGATGAGGAGGTGTTCCTGCAGGAGGGTGGAAGCCTGCAGCTGAGGCAGCTAGCATCTGCCTCACCAAGGAAAACCTCTCTAAAGGAAACAGAGGTTTCTTTTAGGATCACGGAACTGTGATGCCTTTACCTACCCTGCGTTGCTTTTTGTCTTGCATTAAGCCAATGGATATGTTTATTGGGAAGGGGAAATCAGTAATTTTAGTTCATTTTCCCATTATTCTGGACAAGGGTGTAAGCAAAAGTGAAAATTAAGAAAGAAAAATGCATTTAAAATTAAGTGCCATTTGCCTCTGTAAGAGGTAAGACACTGGTTACTTCCACCTTTCTTATGGTCTTTTCTGGAAAATAATTTTTAAATCATGAAGCACCATTGACCTAAGTATAGAAATAATTCAGAAAACTGGTAACCAAAAGCACTTCTAGTCTTGCATGCTCTGTGGAACAGTTCAATGCCTGTGGCATAAAGTTTCATACACAGACATAGTACAAGAGACGATGCTGAAGCTGTTTTACATTACTACAGTGCTGACAAAAGCTGTGAGGTGGAAAGGAGTTAAATGATTTTTTCTTGAGGACAGTTTGGATGTCTGTAGTAGCCTGACAGGAAAGAAATGTGATGGAAAATCCGTCTTCCTTCTCTAGGTACTTTTTCAGCAGTTCCTGGATATTATGAAATACTGAGATGGTAGGTTCAGTGACAAAAATATTTTGCCTAATGGCAATGGCATATTTGGCTATAAGCATTGGAGAAAAAAGAAAAAAAAAAAAAAAAAAAAAAAAAGAAAAAAAAAGAAAAAAAATCAGTGTTGGAGGGAAAAAAAATAAAGAAGAAAAAAATGTCAGCTTCAGATTTGAAGTTATTTCAAAAGGAAAGAGAATTTCCAAGCAATGATCATTAAAGCATATCTCAGAGTACATTGACTGCCAACATGTTAAATCTCCTACTTATCAGCCAGGCCATTTGCCAATGCTGTACAAAACCCACTGAATTACACTCTGGTGACTGTTTGAGCAGCTCTCCGTTCTTTCTTTTACTCCCACAGAAAAGGAAAAAAAAAAAAAAAAGCCTATTTCAATGCTCAGAGTAATCTTATGATCAGATCATGAGAGTGAAAAGAAAGCAAGCCAATGTTAGTGCTCATAGCTGTAATATATGATAGACGTAATTTTGATTTACAGTCTCTAAGAAGGTCCCTTTTAGCACTAACTCAAATGTTTCTTCACAGACAACATAAAAAAATAATAACACAATATATACAGAAACAGGAAATTTTCTGAAAAAATTAAGTCTCAGCAATGGTTAGGGCTTCCCACAGAAATTTTTTTCCCTTCATGGTTCGCATTTCATTGTTTTTGCATTTCTAGTCTCCTGGGCACACTTCTACTGCTGGCTGAATATCCTGAATTTTCATCCAGCTGAGAAATTTGATGGCACAGTGTCAGGTCAATACATGAGTTACTTTCAGGATCTTGTTTATAGGGAAAGAGGAAACACACTTTGCATATAAATCCAAGAATTCATTGTTAGTTTTGCTGAAATCTGGACAATGTAATTCAAGAATCATAATTAGTCTAGATCTAATTTTTACAGAAAAAGAATTATAATATGGTTAGAATACAGAGGTAAAAAGTCTTTGTAATAGTAACAATACAATTTAAATTGTAATACACACACTTAGTTTCTGTGAGTTTTTTTCTGTTGCTGTATTCATCTTTCCTCTGATCCTTTCATTTCTAATGTCGATGTGGTCATTCTTATAGTTTGTGGTGAGTTATGGGGAGTTGTCAGAATCCAGTGTCCTTTGCCAGGAGGAATTTTGTGTTCATGTCGGTCATTTCTTTCTTATTCTAGGATCCACTTGGGGTAATTTTTATATTTGCTAACATGTCTTTACATCTTGTTTTTTCTTCATTACTCTGCAGCTCTATGTGACACCCAAATTTACTATACACATACTTTAGATCCCTTTGCGTATGCTGCACACCGTTTCTTTGTTACCTAAAATCAGATTGTATTTCCATCTACAGGTCTGCGTTTTTTAACTGACTACTGGTGAGTTGTTTATTGCTGCAGGCTCTCCAGGGCCACATCCTATGCCTCCAGTTTGCAAAGCTTCTGCTGCGGTGCCAGACCTGTGCTTCTCTATACGATGTGTCAGAATATGCATACCATACGAAATGGGATGACTGCATGTTACTAACAATATAAAAAATGTAGCTGCGCTGTGCAAAGAAAAACAATAGAACAAATTAGCCATAAACAGCTTGTCAGTTAGAGGCATTGCTGTCACAGCCAAACCAGGCAAAACAAACCTGCAGACAGCTCACGAAAGCTCAGACAGAGCAAACCTCCCACAAGCCTCAGCCCTAACGCCTCACAGAGTCAGTACAAAATGTATGGCCTGCTGCTGGCAACGGCAGTGGGATTTTACAGGTCTACATGGTTACGCACGGGACTGGGAGTGAGCACGGCCATGAACTTAACAGCAGCCTCTGGAATCCCAGCCCTAAAGTGCTGCCGGCCTAACAGTTGTGGAGGGGTGTCTCTTCCTCATTTTTTCTCAGGAATTCCTTATCAGAAGGGGATAAACAAGTCATCCGAATGCCTTTCGAAGCTGCACCTGTTGAAATCAATGTAGGGTAGGTAGGGGAAAGAAGTGTAACATTTTAATTTAGTGGCACATTTCTAGTAAATCTGTATTATGAAAAATTTCTGGACCAAAGAGGTTATGATGTTGATGATTAATTTTTTCCATGTAATACAACATTTCTCATGTTGCATTAATCTTTGGTTAAGAGGGCACAGAATAAATGCTCTTGACTTTGTAAAACACTTGTAATCATGAAATATGCCATTTTTGATTGAACAACCACTTTAACCACTTATTGAAGCTGAAAGGCAGGCTGAAGATAAAGGGGTAAAAGAGAGAAAATGGAACCACAAATGAGCAGATGTAGCATTTCTTAATTAGGGATATCACAACTGCTAGGGCCACATACTATATTTTAAAGCTATTCCCACACACATACAATGCTTGAGCATCATTATAGAGTGCTCAGGAAGCATACTTATTCAACTTATTCAACTTATTCAATTTTCAATTTTCAATTTGCATATGCATACATAATAGTATAAAGTGGGGTTTTTTGTTTTTGTTTTCCAACCAGGTCTGACACATGAAGAAGAAATGGGTAGGCAATTCTGTTATTTTTCAGTGGCTGGGTTCTTGCCCTTTCTTTTAAAGCAATTGCCCAAAGTCCACAAGCAGTGCTCTGTCCTTGTGAGTTTACAAAGTTGTAAGACAGATTTGCTAAAGAGCGTGGACTATTGCTTGAGTGTTATTGCTCAGAAGCTACTGGATGTTAGGGAGTAATGTTTTAAAGCATCCGGTTATTGTTTGGAGCTTGGGAGTAACTTGCATTGCCTAACGGGACACTGCTCAGATGGGTATCTGACCCGCTCTGCGATGCAGTTCCAGATGTACATACCAAACAATGCTTCAGCCAGAGAGGTAAATCAGAGAAGGTGCAGGTGACCATGTCACTGAAAGAAGGACCCTGGCAGCCTGGGGCAGCAGAAACCCTACAAGCTGTCTCAGCTATTAGCTCTAGTTAGCATGGTACCGCTATGAAATTTATCATGTTGCCTGAGAAATGACAGAACATCTCTTCAAAGGTAATATTTAATGCTCAAAAGTCAATAAAATCTTCATCAATCCTTTTGACTTTCCAAGACATTAGGTAAGGTTTAGCTGGTCAATGATTTTCAATTTTCAGGCTCCTTACATTCAAAATAATGTAAGCCTACACAAAAGATTTGTTCAGTGAAAGAGCAATATATTAAGTCATCCATTTAGCTGGCAAATAAGAAATGATGGCAGTCTCATCTCTCAGTTGTATGAAGAAAGAGATTAGTGTAACCTTTTTGGCATTCTCTAATTCAGTCCCCTTTTCCTGGATACCTCATGCTTTTAAAACAAATTCTCTTTTGCAGTTAGCGGAGTTAAACAGCAGAGAAAAACAGCAAAGTTGTTCATCTCTTGCTGAGAATGAGAGAGATGTCCATGAAGTAAAAACTGTTTATCTTCATGTCAGTATAAAGTTGCAGTCACTTTTACATTAATCCATAGGGTTCTATATTCTCTTCTCTTCTTTCAGGTGTTATCACTTCACATGTATACTTGCCTAGGATAGTGAATTTATTTCACATTTATTTTCCGCAGAGAAATATGTCAATCATAGCAGAATTTCCATAAGGTATAGAAGAATCCCATAGGCCTTAGCAAAGTCTATTCCACTTCATTCATATGGTATAAAGTGAAAGTTTGTGCTAAACTAATATCAAGAAATCTTTTGATGTTCAGGAAGACATGTGGAAGTGGTATACTCCAGGTATTGAAAGTAAAAATGTTCTCAAAATGACCAGTTATAGAAGTTAAATATTCAAGACAAAACAATTCCAGAGGCTATGCTTTTCAGAATCTGAGACATTTCTGGATGAAAAATACTGATTTTTCAAAATCAGTATTTTGAAAATATGTGCTGAACATCCTGGAATAGAGGCAACCATAATCTTTAGTTGTTTACAAAAATCATCATTGTTATCCCAACATTTTTCGACATTATATGTTTTTAAAAATGAGAACGAATAATGACAGTTAATATTTTTCCAAATAGCTTTGCTGAGTTCTTGCATCTTGAGAGCTCTTTGAGAAACATGGTTTTGCTTCTGTGATTTGCTGTGCATTGACATCTTACACGATCTTCTACAGCAGGTAAAAGCTATCAGCACCAAAAGAACTAAATTTGTTAGGCGGAAAAGCTTCATGAAGAGAATGAACTGCAGTAATACACAGGTAGAAAATACAAGACAGACTTGAGGAATGACTTCATTGGAGATTGCAGCCCACTTTCTGAGCTCACTGAATTAAGTCAGCCTTGAGCCTAAACCTGTTTTATTGCATTAGCTTAAATCCATCGCTACACTAATATCTTCTGCCTCTTAGCAGAATTAACTTAGTTTCCAGACGTGCTAATGGAGCCAAACATATTCTGATCTTCTGCATGCTCCTTCCATGTAGCTCAAAATATGGGCAAAACAATCTTTCATATGATCATGTCCTCAGATGATCGCTTTCCTTCTTTCACAGAAGAAAGCTGATGAAAGTTTTAGTTCAAAGGGGGTGTAGATGACTAAAAGAACATCAGAAAAGTCTGTACACTCATTTATTTCTATCTATGACTGTAATCAGATGAAATTAACATCTGCTGAGTAGGATCCCATTACAGACAGGGAATTACTTTACCCTGTGAAAATGCAGAGATATATGTAGAGACATATCAGTATTTTTTGCAGTACTTACATGCAAAAAAGAAATAAACTTCTATATAAAGGTAGCTGGTATCTGGAAACCATTTATTCAAGGGATAATGGCATTATTCTTAACAATGACAGGGAAAGAAACAAGAATATAGTCACAGTGTAGGACCTAGAGTGCTCCACCAGTTCCTTCAGTTCTTCAACAGTCAAACTCCACTTAGCTGAAGGGAGACCTTTTATATAGAGAATGTGACACAATTGCAGGCAAAATCTTGAGCGCTAATGTAGTCTGCAATTTAAGTACCAAAATGCCTAAAAATGACACGCTTCATCCTGAAAGCATGATCCAAAACATGAAAATAACTGTCTGCCTCTGTATCATGCCAACAAGAGTGCCTAAGATGCATCTGAGGGCAAGCCACTTTGTTACTCAAGTACTAACTGAGTAACTTGTAGTAATGCAAGGTAATACACTGATCAAGTCCCTCTTTAAGACCTCATTTGCCCTAGTCCATTACCCCTCTTTTTTCCAGTGTTTGGATACCTTTCTCTGACCCAAGTTCTACTCCCTGCAGACAGAAATGGCCAAGAAGATTTATTTAAGTTATGATTAACATATTTTCCCAGTGTGTGCTCAGCTGCAGAACAAAACATCTCCTGAGCTGTCTTAAGTAATGTGTATTTAATTTGTTAAGCGATGTGGATCTGTACCCTGTAGAAAGGTAAGATGCAATTAGTTGCGTCTTGGCTGCAACGTGTGTTGATTTTTGGCTTTAGACAATTAAATGCAAGTCCTGTATTCCTGTCCACCTTCTGGGAGGGATGTAACAGAGGCCTTATCAATAGAAATATGTATCAGCTTGCTGATAGAGAAGCGCTTATGGTAGCAATATTAGAGTAAAATATCTTCAGGCAGTTGAATATAACAGTCTTCCTTCTGTTGAAGTAGTTGAGTCCTGGGGAAGTACAGCTACTCTACGTCAAGACTGTAAACATACATTCTGGGCATTTAGGTAAAAACTACGTACTTTTTAATTTATACATTTTTTTTTTCCAGATTTTTGGGGCAGAACTGACTTTTAACATAAGCTATGTAAAGAACCAATTGACTAATATATTTAAATGTTTCAAATCCAATGGAAAAGGAGCTCCCTGCTGAAGTGTTACTTAAAATAAAACGTGTTTTTAAATAAATAAATAAATGAAAGATAAAAATATATATGTAAAATAAATATACTTTTATATAGAGAGAATAAATATCATCTTCTCTGACAGGCTCTTCATTTGCCTGAATATTTGAAGAACAAAGTAAAAAATCAGTATTTAATTGAATATTAAAAAAAGGGGGGTGAGAGTGTGTTTGTATGTCTTTTTTAAAATATGATTGTAAACCCTCATTTTATACATAAGTAAGTGAGGGAAGACTGGGGAGGAGGAACGGGAAAGATGTACGTTTTATTGTTTTTCAAGAAACAATGTAAACCCACAAGTAAAAGGCAAAAAAAATAGTCCTTATATGTTACATATTTATCGTTGAGGAAATTGTAACTTCTCCTCTTATTCTGAAGATCTTAGAAACAAAGAAAAAGCTACTTAATGGGTCCCTCATCTAAAATGATATTTTGTGTTTGAAGTTCCACAAGCTTTGTCCTTGAAAAGCAGATAGCATTCATATCATCATTTTTCTGACTCATTATGTTTCTAAGTGAATGTGATCATAATTGGCCTGCATGTACTTTTTTCCCCAAAAAACTATTCAGCTATCTCATACCACTTTTCTCTAAATGTATTTTGTCAGTTTTTCTCTAAAACATGCATGGTGTGTTTATGCAAATTTTCAGAAGGCAATAACTTTCAAGTATATATAATTTAATGGGACTATATAATTTAGTTTGCTTGATAAAAGGGATGAACTGCAAATCTGGATGTGTCCATCTCTGTGTTTCCTGATCCATGGAGCAGCCCCTCAGTCGTGTTAGAGTGGTCTTTGAGCTCAGCTGAGCTGACCTGAAGTGGGCTTGAGAGACCTGATAGCCACTGAACTGTAACAAGAAAAGAAATCCTGTGATCTGTGGTGGCTCTGTCTGCAGGAAAATGCCTGGAAACCACTGTGGAAAACCCAACACTTTAATATTTTTTCTGATCTCAGACAAACATAATAGAGAGCTATAACTAAACTTTTTGTAGAGGTAGCTGCATGCAGAGACCTAGGCAAATCCTAGCAAAATCCTTGATCCCTCTGTGCACAGCGTGAATTACTTTGGACATAGATGCACTTACAGGGACCGGGCTTGGTACTGGTGACATGAGAGGGCTAATATCTTCTGAATAGTGCCTGGATAAGGACTGCAGGACTAAACACTGGTGGCATTAAATAGACTCAGGCTAACATGGTGCTTGGTAGATGAGTGTGTAATAGGTTTATGCAGCACAAGCATTCATACAGTTTTTAAAATAACTATTTTCTGGTGAGAATCACATCATGACTTCATGCTTCCTGTTTCTTGAGTGAAATCAGTTAACTCTTAGCAATGTTTTTCAAAAATTTACATTCCTCCTGACCGGAAATTTGATTGAAATAATATATAGAAAGAAAAGATGAAACATTAGTCCCATGTGGGGTTTATTTTGTGCTTTAAATTGTTCTAGTCAGCATGATGCAAGATGCGAGTGATAGGATGCTGTCTGTTGTACCACCGCACCCTTTTCCTTTCCCCTGCCAGTAACATAAAGAGGAAGTTAAAGCAATCTGAGCTGATAAGCTGCTGCCAGCAAACTGAGCTTTACTGCCTGTGCATCATGTGTCTCTTGCATCCTGGCCATTTCAGAAGCTATTATGATGGACTGACATGGAGAGCAGTAGCACAGTTGTATTTGGGAAGACTTCTTCCCAGAATAACCTGTGCAACAACTTACAAAGCTGAGGGAAGATGATCGTGAATATTGGTAGAGGAACTATCCCATTTTCATTCTTTACTAATCCTGTTCTGATGTGGGAATGGATCAAAGCAGAATATGATTCCTTTATCATTTTCAGGGGGGTCTGCATGTCTTCTGCTGGAAGCCTAGCAAATATTGTAAGATGAGACCAGAGTAATAGTATAGAAAAAAGAATACAAATCACATTAATGAAAATGATTGGATGACCATTTAATTTGGTGTCACTTGCTCAGAGCTAATGACAGCTCACTAACACTTCATATGTCTGTTACTCACCTGCAGTTTGTCTAGTTGTTCTGGCAGAGGCTTTAAATTCCATGTTGATCATATTTTTTGAGTCTCTGTTCATATTTTCATTGTGTGCTGCAAGACACCATCAGGAATGAATCTGTTCTGCTTGGAGTCTGTAGTTAGCATCCCAGAAAAATGGCAGTGATTAACCAAATCAAAGTCTTTCAAAGACAGCAGCCGTAGACCAGCTGAAGTGCTGCAGCTGATATCACCCTATTAAAACGCTGTCTTCATTTTAATCAGTGGCTAGAAGAAATTATTTTATTTAGTGCACACAGTGCATATAATGAACTCCCTCTTGCAGACTGAATCTTTGGAAGTTGACAAATGGGGGGTTGGCTGTCAGTTTGCCTGTGGGGATATTCTTTTTTTTGCTTGTTTACTTGTTCCTTGCTTCTGTACTCCAGTTCAAATTATAATAAAACTGCTGACTCTTCTCATCCCAGCTTAATACTGAATGACCCTTGGATACATTTGTTTTACAGAAATACTGCTTTCGTGCTTAGTAGATCACAGCACCTGAAGGGAAAGAACCCAAATAGCCACTCACCATTTCACAGCAGAAGGTGTGGCAGAGCGATTAAGCTCCCTATCTGCCACATTTGGACTCACTGACTTGCTTACTGGTAGAAATGTGCTTTTGGAAGTAATCTGATTATCACAGCTTTGCAGTACTCTAGTCTAAATCTACCAGCCTCTGACAGTGCAGACCTGTTTCCTTGATAGGACCTTGCAACTGGCATAGAAGTTGTGATGACAGAGGTGATAAAAAGGGGAAAAGTTTTGCTTTTGAGAGAGATTTTGAAAATGAAGATGAAATCAAATTTCTCAAAGTAGAAAAAGTTATGGCAGGAAAACAATGTTTATTTTTCTTAAGAAGCTATGTTTACTTTTCATTAGATGTCAGAAATCATTCTCGGTAATAATAAGACAAAGCAAAAATGAGTTGTCTTTTGTCCTTCTCTCTTCTTTACGCACACTTTGTTTCTACCTACCCCAATTCTTCATTTTTTCTTTATCTGTCTCTCTTTCTTTCTCCCTTTTCTCTCTTTCACACTGCTTCTCAGTCTATTTCTCACTCCTTTTCTCTCTCATTCACCCTCTGCCTCTGACTGTTTTCCTCATGCTCTGCCTCTCTCCCCACCTCCACCCTCACTTCCTTCTCTATCTCCCTCGATGCCTTGGAAATAGGTTTTCTCTGAGTGTTTTTCCTTCCTCCGTTTCTGAATTCTTGATCATAGGTATCAATAGTTCTCCCTTCCCTCCAACCCCCAAACTTACAATATGAAAAATTTTATTTTTTCTTTAATCCTTCCTGTCTCTCAGGCTTCAAAATCTTGATGGATGGATTTTGTTAGGGAACTCAAAAGCATAGTAAACATACTGACTTGGCCATGGTAAAACAAGGAAAGCAAAAATCCTGGGATATTGAAAAGGAACGTATTGTAATTTTTAAAAGTATGACACTGTGGTCTCTGATTTTCTACTCCACCATTCATTATTTTACTTGCCTACAACAAGTTTGTATTTGCAGACAAGTATGCTGCTTTGCAGCTGAGTGTCTCAGCTGAGACTGGCCTATATGAATAGCAGTTAATTTGGATGTTTAGTCCTTGACATCCGATGATTTTATTTCTGCTTCTTGAAGTTTGGTCAATTAAGAATGTAGAAAACCCTCTCTTGGATCTCCTTGCTGTGTCCCTGAACACACGACATTGATTAAATCTTATTCGATAAGAAGATTTTAAATATATACACAGGAGATTTAAGAACAAAATCCTAGTATTTACTTACAACTCCTGTAAAAGACTTTTTTTATTTAAAAAAATATGCTTGCATTTCTTGTGTCTTTAGATCAATCCCTCTCTACGGAAGATATTTTAAATAGCTCAGGCAAAAGTAATGAAATGGAAAATTCACTTAATAAAGCTGTGTTTTACCCTTAGCTTAAGGTAAATATTATTTACAAAGTAAACAGTTTGGACTTAGCCTGCCTCCGTGTTAGAACAAATTAATCTCTTTCTGTGGGATAATTGATAACTAGAGTGTACTTAAATGATAGTGTGAGCTCTAAGAAACAAAACAAAAATCCAGATTCTTCTAGAAATGACAGCTGTTTGTCTTACTAATATTGTTATCAAGACAACATATGAATTAAAAAACTCTATTCTGCCTGTATAAACAGAAAATTCTCCTCTACAAGTTCTTTGTTTAAATGATGACTTATTAAAGAAGCTATAACTGACTTCTGTTTAGTTGGACGTGCAGGTGATGTCATGCAAGGACAGTGATTATGTGTTTATTTTTTATTGCCTCATTGTTTATGTACAGTTCTTGTGCTTCTTTCCCCTACCAATGTCTCTCCTTCCTCCCTTCCTTTCTTTCTTTTTCTCTCTCTCTCTTTCTTTTTCCCTTCCTTCCTTCCTTCCTTCCTTCCTTCCTTCCTTCCTTCCTTCC